>NC_079495.1:112134583-112402766 GCF_030052815.1 Hevea brasiliensis
GAACCATTTGTTCTGTTGGCAAATTATAAAATACATCTCATGCATTAATTTTAATTTTTTTTTAATTAGTATATATATATATATATATATATATAGTTAAAACTTGACATTTTAGAAAATAGGATACACATTTTACTAGTATAGTAGCATATTCATCGAGTGCATTCATAATTTATCTATCTTATTTATAATATAATATAATTAAATTTTTATTTGTATATTATATGAGTATAATCATTCTTAATATATTATTTAATTAATAAAAATATAACTATATAGCGTTTTTTATCAAAACTATATAGCATTTTCTATATCTATATTTAATTATTTCAAATGCTTTAAAAATGTATTTTAAAAGGGTTTATGAAAATATAAAAAAATAAATACAAAAAATAAATAACAAATTGAAAGTAAATATAAAGAATAAAATGTATATAAATAACCTTTTATAAGATGAAAACTACCTTAGTAACATTTGTGAAAATTATTTTTTTATTTTTTAAATACTTTGATTATTAAAATTTCATTTGATAAGTTTAAGAAAAAATCATAATTGGATATTGTATCTTCCATTTGTATTAGGGGTTTGCTTAGGGGTGAGCATTCGGTTCGAACCGAATTAAATTATCAAAATCGAATTATTATATTTTAAAATCGAACCGAAATAAATGAAAAATCGAATTGAACCGAATCACTTTATTTCAGTTCGGTTCAAATCAATCAGTTTTCGAATTTTGCTTAATTTTTTAATTTAGACATGATTTTCAAGTTATTTTGTTTGATTTTAATCTTAGTTTGAACCTAATAACCATTAACCAATTAAATTAAGCAATATATATATATATATATATATATATATATAATTCATAAATTTTTCATAAAAATAAATTAATTCAAAAATAAAAAATACTAATCGGTTCAGTTTTATTCAAATCGATTTTCTTTCTTAAAAATCGAACCGAACCAAAATAACAAAAATTTTTAAAATACAAAACCGAACCAAACCGAATTATATCAAAACCCAAACCGAATTACTGAATTAAAGCTGTTCGGTTCGATTTTTCAATTTAAACCGAATAATGCTCACCCCTTGCTAGTTTGATTTTTGATGTATAATATATATCAGTCTATATAGTTTATAAATGTGATTCTTGTTTTTCCTAATATTAATTAAATTATAACTGTTGCCATAAACTTTTTTATTATAAGGAATTAAGTACATAAAGGTGACCTTACTTTATATAATTTGTAATTATATATACTCTTAGTTTTCTTAGTATTAATTAAATTATAATTATTGTTATAAATTTTTTAATATAATAAATTAAGTATATAATTTTACAATTATAATGGACAATAAAAAGGTAGCTTATCTATGTAAATATTACAAAAATGAGGTGAAATTTATAATATTTATGTAGATGTACAATAATATATTTTTATTATAAATATCTATTTAATTTATATTGATAGAATTAAAATATTATTTTTTAAATAAAAAAATATTTATATTTTATCATAAACCAAATAAAAATATATTAAAAAAAAACCATTTGAGAGAAAATTATACCTACGATTTTCTTAATCGTTTGATGTTTAATGTGTCTAAAAATGGAAAAGATATTAGATTAGTAATAATGGTTGCTTTTTTTTAAGAAGAAAATCGTGAGACACAATACATTTTTATAATTTTTAAAATTAAACATATATAAAAGTTAAGAATTTTTAATTCAATAACTATATAAAAGAAATTAACTAATTAACGCAGTTAATAAAGAAGAGGAATAGTTAAATAATTCAAATTGATTTATTAATTTAAATATTGATAATATATACCACTAAATACAAATAATATAAATATCATTTATTAAAAATCAAATTTATTATATTTGTGCTATTATTTTGCTAATGTTAATAACCGTAACACTCAAGCTGAACAGACGAGCTGAACAGACAAGCTGCAGGAGCCGCTTAGAAAACGGGTCAAAATTACAGTCCTCGCCACCATTTTCAGATGCCTCGAATGCGTTCTAAGTGTCAGAATCAACGTTGGTAGACCTGAACTCTAAATTTTCTTATTTACATAGTATCAAATTTAGAACAAAAATACATAAAATATTCGTGGGTAATTAGAAAATTATAATTCTTTTTGCAATAGCCTTATAGCATTATTAAGGACTGCAGGGTAAAATTTTTAAATTTTTAGAGCTAACTTGAATGATTTTTGCAGAATGCCAGCTTTAGGAGCTACAACTGAATTTTTTGATTTTATGAGTTTTGTCTTGTTTGGAGGGCCCAGGAGGGGCCATATGATGTTAATGAGATGTGGATATAGGACTTGTGATTTTAGAAGTGTGATTTGTGTCATGACCCAACCTATGGGCCGGACCGGCACTAGGATCTAGGCCAGCCTAAAGCTTCCGTAAGTCTGACTAATCCTTAACCCAATCCTAAAGCCCATTTAAGCTCAATTTCAAGAATTCAACTGAATAGAGTTCGGTCATAATATGGACCATACAACGGGGAGTTTTTAACTCGTCCAACCTGTAAACACAATATATATATAACAATTTGGGGAGCTCAGCTCACCCTCCACATACTCATCAAGTCATAAATCAAATGAGAGCTCAGCTCCCTCATCCAATCTAATCATACTCACACATACATGCATTTAATGTTCATGCGGAGTCTAAAATTTGGCTAAATTGTACAAAATATATTAGATATTACTAATTAACTTGCGAAGAAAAGAAGCAGGTTAGTCATAACAAGTAATCCTCCTATAGCCTGAAAAAATAAGTTGAACAAGAGTGAACGTTTGACTTAGAGAGTAAAATACTAATTTTAACTATAATTTCTATAGCTACCTAAAACTAATGCATCATAAAGAGTGGAATGCAACACCATTAAAATTTTCATACACATCACGTCATAACAACCAAAAGGCAATTTGGAGCACTCACACACCCAATAATATTCAAACAGTACATATATGGGAGCTGATTCCCTATACAGCTCTCTTGATCCAACCTTTGCCAACGAGTGTCTCTCTACCCCGACTTATCCATAAAGGACCGGGTCCCAGCGAGTGTCTCTCAAGCCGCGTCTACCCGTCCTATCCATATCCAATACCACACACCATATGCACGCTAACTGCTCCAAATTATCATAAACAACAACCATGACACTTCATCAATTAAGAATGAAATATAAAACTTTCTTGGTATTTAACTACATAGATACATATTTATAAGTGATGCATGGACATGTTTGAACATATAATAATATTGAAATTATAATTAAAATTAATATTTTACTCACAGACTTGACTCGAGGTCACTGTGGCGGCTGGGCAGAAGAGGAAGGCTGTTCTGGCTCACCTGACAATTTCATTATAATTATTTAATATATTTGACTCAATAAAAGCTTAAAAATGACCAAAGACACCCTAAGTCATGACGAAAATCCGGTAGAATCTCCCCTATACCTAGGACCTACTCAACCTGCAAAATGGCTTAAAATGTACTTCTATATCCACAATTCACACATCCACAACTCAATCACATCACATGGCCCCTCCTGGGCCTATTCAAACAGTCAACAACCACAATTTGAAAAATTATAATTTAATCCCTATAACTAACCCTTTTGCAAAAAACTGCCCAAATGAGCTCTAAAAATTCTAAAACTTTGCTCCGTGGTCCTTAGCAATATTATTAAGTTAATGCAAAAGAAATTATAATTTTCTAATCTACCACGAATATTCTATAAATTTTTAATCACAATCAAGCCTATATAATTAAGAAAAATAGGGGTTCGGGTTAACCTATGCCAATTCTGACCCTGCGAACGCGTCCAGAACATCTGAAAATCGTGGGGTGGCTTATAATCTCGATCTAATTCTGAAACTTTTTGTAGCACATGCCTTGCCCAAAATTACAAACTGAGTAATCATAAATTTTCGCGAATAGAAGGTACCTACGCGAAGCCCACAATACTAGGGGTTAGACTAAAATATTTATATTTATATATAAAATAATAATTTGAAAATTAGGGGTGTTACATTCTCCCCCCCCCCCCCTTACAGAAAATTCATCATCGAATTTTACACTACACAGAATAAAGAATTACAAGATTACATAGTGGACAAGTACGGGTACTTGTTGCGCATGTCCTGCCCTAACTCCCTGGTACACTCTTCTACCGATTGGCTCCTCCACAAAACCTTAATCATAGGGATATATTTTGACCTTAGCTACCTCATCTGAAAGTCCACTATGGCTACTGGCTGCTTCTCGAAGGTTAGGTTTTCCTTCAACTCCATTGTATCGGGTTGTAACACGTGGGAAGGATCAAGTATGTACTTCCTAAACATGAAAATGTGAAACAGTGGGTGGACGTGAGAAAAGCTTAACAGTAACTCCAATCGATAGGCCTCTGCTCCAACTCTATTAGTAATATCAAAAGGCCCTATGTATCGGGATTCGAGCTTGCCCTTCTTCCCAAATCTCATAACTCCCTTCATTGGAGAGACCTTCAGGAATATATAATCACTCACTGCAAACTCTAAATCCTTTTGCCTAGGATCTACATAGCTCTTTTGTCTGTTGTAGTGTCCTAGCTATCATCATCATTTCATAGCAAATCTCGTACCTCAAACCACTCCTCATTCTTTTTTTTGACATCTACAGTACTCACTATACCTCCATTGCGCTTGACTTGATATCTCATAACTTCAATCAGCTTTAGTGCTTACCTTTCCTTCATTGTTTCCTGTCGCAAGGTATTTTGCGGTCGCCTGGACGAACACTCACCGAAGTGGGAAAGAGTGAGGAGTCGCCACTTTAATTTTGAGGGAAATTAAAGAAAACCTTTTGTGAAAGTAAATTAAAAGAAACCACTTCGAAAACAGAGATTCTAGGTTCGGGGTCCATATAAGGGAGGGGAAGGTGTTAGGCACCCCGCCTCGTCCCTCAATGAGGGTAAACAGATTTAATCTTATGCTCTTTCATGAATTAAAAGGGTATTTAGGGGATTAGGATGATGATGTTAATCCTTTGTGCAAAATAAAGGAATGTTTGATTAAGGCTGTTCGGTTCAGTTTTTCAATTTAAACCGAATAATGCTCATCCCTCGCTAGTTTGATTTTTTATGTATAATATATATTAGTTTATATAGTTTATAAATGTGACTTTTGTTTTTCCTAGTATTAATTAAATTATAACTGTTGCCATAAACTTTTTTATTATAAGGAATTAAATACATAAAGGTGACTTTAGTTTATATAATTTATAATTATATATACTCTTAGTTTTCTTAGTATTAATTAAATTATAATTATTGTTATAAATTTTTTAATATAATAAATTAAGTATATAATTTTACAATTATAATGGACAATAAAAAGGTGGCTTATCTATGTAAATATTACAAAAATGAGGTGAAATTTATACTATTTATGTAGATGTACAATAATATATTTTTATTATAAATATCTATTTAATTTATATTGATAGAATTAAAATATTATTTTTTAAATAAAAAAAATATTTATATTTTATCATAAACCAAATAAAAATATATTAAAAAAAAAACCAGTTGAGAGAAAATTATACCTACGATTTTCTTAATCGTTTGATGTTTAATGTGTCTAAAAATGGAAAAGATATTAGATTAGTAATAATGGTTGCTTTTTTTTAAGAAGAAAATCGTGAGACACAATACATTTTTATAATTTTTAAAATTAAACATATATAAAAGTTAAGAATTTTTAATTCAATAACTATATAAAAGAAATTAACTAATTAACGCAGTTAATAAAGAAGAGGAATAGTTAAATAATTCAAATTGATTTATTAATTTAAATATTGATAATATATACCACTAAATACAAATAATATAAATATCATTTATTAAAAATCAAATTTATTATATTTGTGCTATTATTTTGCTAATGTTAATAACCGTAACACTCAAGCTGAACAGACAAGCTGCAGGAGCCGCTTAGAAAACGGGTCAAAATTACAGTCCTCGCCACTATTTTCAGATGCCTCGAATGCGTTCTAAGTGTCAGAATCAACGTTGGTAGACCTGAACTCTAAATTTTCTTATTTACATAGTATCAAATTTAGAATAAAAATACATAAAATATTCGTGGGTAATTAGAAAATTATAATTCCTTTTGCAATAGCCTTATAGCATTATTAAGGACTGCAGGGTAAAATTTTTAAATTTTTAGAGCTAACTTGAATGATTTTTGCAGAATGCCAGCTTTAGGAGCTACAACTGAATTTTTTGATTTTATGAGTTTTGTCTTATTTGGAGGGCCCAGGAGGGGCCATATGATGTTGATGAGATGTGGATATGGGACTTGTGATTTTAGAAGTGTGATTTGTGTTATGACCCAACCTATGGGCCGGACCGGCACTAGGATCTAGGCCAGCCTAAAGCTTCCGTAAGTCTGACTAATCCTTAACCCAATCCTAAAGCCCATTTAAGCTCAATTTCAAGAATTCAACTGGACAGAGTTCGGTCATAATATGGACCATACAACGGGGAGTTTTTAACTCGTCCAACCTGTAAACACAATATATATAACAATTTGGGGAGCTCAGCTCACCCTCCACATACTCATCAGGTCATAAATCAAATGAGAGCTCAGCTCCCTCATCCAATCTAATCATACTCACACATACATGCATTTAATGTTCATGCGGAGTCTAAAATTTGGCTAAATTGTACAAAATATATTAGATATTACTAATTAACTTGCGAAGAAAAGAAGCAGGTTAGTCACAACAAGTAATCCTCCTGTAGCCTGAAAAAATAAGTTGAACAAGAGTGAACGTTTGACTCAGAGAGTAAAATACTAATTTTAACTATAATTTCTATAGCTACCTAAAACTAATGCATCATAAAGAGTGGAATGCAACACCATTAAAATTTTCATACACATCACGTCATAACAACCAAAAGGCAATTTGGAGCACTCACACACCCAATAATATTCAAACAGTACATATATGGGAGCTGATTCCCTATACAGCTCTCTTGATCCAACCTTTGCCAACGAGTGTCTCTCTACCCCGACTTATCCATAAAGGACCGGGTCCCAGCGAGTGTCTCTCAAGCCGCGTCTACCCGTCCTATCCATATCCAATACCACACACCATATGCACGCTAACTGCTCCAAATTATCATAAACAACAACCATGACACTTCATCAATTAAGACTGCAATATAAAACTTTCCTGGTATTTAACTACATAGATACATATTTATAAGTGATGCATGGACATGCTTGAACATATAATAATATTGAAATTATAATTAAAATTAATATTTTACTCACAGACTTGACTCGAGGTCACTGTGGCGGCTGGGCAGAAGAGGAAGGCTGTTCTGGCTCACCTGACAATTTCATTATAATTATTTAATATATTTGACTCAATAAAAGCTTAAAAATAACCAAAGACACCCTAAGTCATGACGAAAATCTGGTAGAATCTCCCCTATACCTAGGACCTACTCAACCTGCAAAATGGCTTAAAATGTACTTCTATATCCACAATTCACACATCCACAACTCAATCACATCACATGGCCCCTCCTGGGCCTATTCAAACAGTCAACAACCACAATTTGAAAAATTATAATTTAATCCCTATAACTAACCCTTTTGCAAAAAACTGCCCAAATGAGCTCTAAAAATTCTAAAACTTTGCTCCGTGGTCCTTAGCAATATTATTAAGTTAATGCAAAAGAAATTATAATTTTCTAATCTACCACGAATATTCTATAAATTTTTAATCACAATCAGGCCTATATAATTAAGAAAAATGGGGGTTCGGGTTAACCTATGCCAATTCTGACCCTGCGAACGCGTCCAGAACATCTGAAAATCGTGGGGTGGCTTATAATCTCGATCTAATTCTGAAACTTTTTCGGTAGCCTGTCTGCCCGGCCCAAAATTACAGACCTGAGCAACTGTTAAATTTTCGCGAATAGAAGGTACCTACGCGAAGCCCACAATACTAGGGGTTAGACTAAAATATTTATATTTATATATAAAATAATAATTTGAAAATTAGGGGTGTTACATTCTCCCCCACCCCCCTTACAGAAAATTCATCCTCGAATTTTACACTACACAGAATAAAGAATTACAAGATTACATAGTGGACAAGTACGGGTACTTGTTGCGCATGTCCTGCCCTAACTCCCTGGTACACTCTTCTACCGATGGCTCCTCCACAAAACCTTAATCATAGGGATATGTTTTGACCTTAGCTACCTCATCTGAAAGTCCACTATGGCTACTGGCTGCTTCTCGAATGTTAGGTTTTCCTTCAACTCCATTGTATCGGGTTGTAACACGTGGGAAGGATCAAGTATGTACTTCCTAAACATGAAAATGTGAAACAGTGGGTGGACGTGAGAAAAGCTTAACAGTAACTCCAATCGATAGGCCTCTGCTCCAACTCTATTAGTAATATCAAAAGGCCCTATGTATCGGGATTCGAGCTTGCCCTTCTTCCCAAATCTCATAACTCCCTTCATTGGAGAGACCTTCAGGAATATATAATCACTCACTGCAAACTCTAAATCCTTTTGCCTAGGATCTATATAGCTCTTTTGTCTGTTGTAGTGTCCTAGCTATCATCATCATTTCATAGCAAATCTCGTA
Source organism: Hevea brasiliensis (assembly GCF_030052815.1). Classification (NCBI taxonomy): domain Eukaryota; kingdom Viridiplantae; phylum Streptophyta; class Magnoliopsida; order Malpighiales; family Euphorbiaceae; genus Hevea; species Hevea brasiliensis. The sequence goes on from NC_079495.1 coordinate 112,143,270, forward strand.
CCTCAAACCACTCCTCATTCTTTTTTTTGACATCTACAGTACTCACTATACCTCCATTGCGCTTGACTTGATATCTCATAACTTCAATCAGCTTTAGTGCTTACCTTTCCTTCATTGTTTCCTGTCACAAGGTATTTTGCGATCGCCTGGACGAACACTCACCGAAGTGGGAAAGAGTGAGGAGTCGCCACTTTAATTTTGAGAGAAATTAAAGAAAACCTTTTGTGAAAGTAAATTAAAAGAAACCACTTCGAAAACAGAGATTCTAGGTTCGGGGTCCATATACGGGCGGGGAAGGTGTTAGGCACCCCGCCTCGTCCCTCAATGAGGGTAAACAGATTTAATCTTATGCTCTTTCATGAATTAAAAGGGTATTTAGGGGATTAGGATGATGATGTTAATCCTTTGTGCAAAATAAAGGAATGTTTGATATTTCACTTATTTTGAGTTGCCCAGGAACACAAGTTCATGAGATGGCCCTTTTAGTGAATAGGTGTTCGGATAAAGTTGCCTCGTGTATTGGAGTTTTGTTTATTTTGAACTTCGCTAAGAGAGCTCGGGACAGAACTTCTCCCGATCTCTAGATATATTTATTAAGGGTTGGGAGATTTTGGATAAGAACTCTTCTCCTATCTCCCTGTTTTAATTTAAGTGAGAATCAGGTAAGAACTCTCCCCCGATCTCTTTTGGTTTAAAATTTGGTGAAGGATCTCGGATAAGAACTCTCCTCCGACCTCCGCGTTTTATTTGAATGAGGATCGGGTAAGAACTCTCCCCCGACCTCTTAAAGTATTCAGTTTAAGATTTTAAAGAGGGATCTCGGATAAGAACTCTCCTCCGATCTCCGCATATTTATTAAAATTTTGGTTGAGAATCGGATAAGAACTCTCCTCCGATCTCTTTAAGTATTTAATTTAGAGTTTAGCGTGAGGAATCTCGGATAAGAACTCTCCTCCGAACTCCTGTGTTTTTGTTTGAATGAGGATCGGGTAAGAACTCTCCCCCGACCTCTTAGCATATTTATTACGATCGTATATCGTAAGAACCTTAGATTAAGGGTTCTGGCACCTGAAGATGCTAGGAATCCGAGCGATGGCTTCTCTTAACCCATTGATGCCTTATAACTAGGGAGGGGGTACCAGACTGAGTTTTTGCCGATCTCCTTTGTGATCGCCTTACCAGTACTCTTTGGCAGGCAATGTCCGATCTCTTTCGTTTACTAGTCTGGGATCCTATCTTACCTCGATCCCCACTATACCAGGTTATCTCCTGAGCTCGTTTAGTGGTTTGACCTCATAACTTTTCCTCTGATTTATTATTCAATCTTTTATTATTTTTATTTGTTTAAAGAAACTCTCGTGTTAAGATATAGCTATCAACGTTTTATTAGATTACCTACACGCTACCCATAACCAGAACACCCATATTTGAAGGTAATAAAAGCTAAGAACAAATAAATAACATGAGCTGATGAATAAAAGGTAAACTCAAGAGAATAATTATCTACGTGGGGCTCTTTAGCATAACTGAACTTAATGAAAATTATGAGCATGAGAACAAAGAAAATAAAACGCGAGTATTTGATAAAGCAACGGTCTAGACACTTACCTGTGGGGATTTGAGTCTATTGAACTAACTGTGGAGCCACAAATATTATAGAGCTGCGAGCTAATAGTTTGGTGACTAATGCTTACTTTGAAATAACAAGTACCAAGTTAAAATGCAGTTGAGCCGAAGTGACAGTGACCGGGTTGGAATGAGATTAAGCTTGGAGAAATAAATGTTGATATTAAGATGATGAAGACGACTGAACTGAGAAATGGTATCACAGAGTAGTGAACAAACTGAAAATGAAGAGTTTCAGGGTTCAACACTCCTTCAATGGAGATACTTAAGAAAACTAGTTTATGAAGTTTCTCTATTTCGAAAGCTTAAAATAGCAAAGTAGCGAGGCTGAATCAAATTTCAGAGGTTCCCCACTATAATTACCACCTTTTTTCGTCCGTCCCCAACAGTATTGCATGCTGGTATTTATAGGGAACGGGTGCTCCTAATGAAGGGTCAGGATATCTTCTGGAAAGATGGAAGGTTTGGATTTAGAAGGACATAATCCGATGTCTAAGAATTAAAGGGAATCAAAATGGACGGTTGAGATCCTATTCAGAATATTTGTCCTTTCTCTTTTCCAATCCAATGGTTCAGGGTCTTCCTGTCAAGATGGATCCGAAGGCCAGGAACAAAAGGCGCCGGTCCTATCATCTCCCTTTTGATCCAAGGGCTTCGGGTTTGTCCTTACGAGTAAGATCAACGGTGGAGATTCAGAAGCAGGTATCATAAGCCATCTGGCGTCACAAGATTGTGGGCGATTCTACAACTGAAGCGTGCGGTGAAGATTTGATCTTGCCTGTAATGCTTTAACTACCTCGGCTCTAATTATGAAGAGGGTTATTGGAAATTGTCTCATCCTCTCCTTGCTTTCCGATCTCCCATTCCTTCCGATCTCTATTATGACCCTTTTCCGATCTCTCATACTGGGCCCCTCTCCCGATCTCTCCCATTCCAGAATCAGTCAAAGCATTTAATCCTTCGGTTACCAATGCATCCACTTCGATTTTCGCTAGTAATAAATGCTCAGACCCCCTATATATATGCCTTAGCGGGGAATTTCTCCCACATTTCACTTCTTCCTCTTTCCATTTCTCTCTTCTTTTGTTCTAGTTTTTCTGGTAACATTCTGGCCATGGTAATCGCTTTTGATCTTTTTTCGACTATTCTCTTTGCTCCCCGACTAAAAATTTACAACCCCGATGATTGGAAAATCATGATAACCATATCTGATGACAACAAGAGAACCGGACTAATTTACCGCTCAAGATCGAAAACATCGATCTCACCGATCTTGGGTCGATCTATCGATATAATCGGTGAACCAATTTTGGACGAGAAGACTGCTAATTTCCCTCTTAACATCGGTGACTGCCTTTTGAAGTTCATTTGGCTCCTCACTACATCGGGCGTCCCGACTGCAGCTCGATTCTGGTCGATAACATCGACGATGACTCCTCATCATCATGAGAGTCATAGTCACCCCCTCTGAGTTGCACATCTATCCAGTGCCTATGGCTGGCTTTTTGATCAAATACATCTTTTGATTCAGCCACGAGACTAGGCTTTGACATAGGTCCCTGCTAAGTAGGATGTAATGCCGATCTCTAGAGATTGCCCAAATGATGTAATCTGACCTTTAAAGGTTCTTAATGATGTAATTCGATCTCTTGAGATCGCCCAAATGATGTAATCTGACCTTTTGGAAATGAAATGAAATTTTATTTGACAGTTATCATTTATTTATTGCATTGGTTATTTTCTGATCTCTAATGTGCATATCCGATCTGGTTCCTAATTGAATCACCCTTAGCCGATCTGTAACTCTGAACATCCGCCTTAATCCGATGATCTTGGCCAGCCGATCTCTTCTTATTTTATTTATTTTGTTTCTGGAATATTCCCGCAACGCGTAAGCAGGCAAATTACTCCTACCGATGCACCGCTTGGGGCTCTGTGAGCATTGAATGCTCACACGGGCATGAATAGGGGGAGGTTCCCTCAGTTGCTCCCCTATGCCATTTTCAGCATTCTGCTCACAATTTCAACTCTCTCTTATTTCTTCGAGTTTTTTCGGCACCGATCACACTCCGGTAAGAACTTTAATCCTTCTCTTACTTAAGCTTTTTATTTCTTTGAAAATGAGTGGCGCCGAGGGTCAGAGAGCGGCGAGCCCCCCTTCCGTCCATGTCTCGTGGTCATCAGATGAAATCGAGGTGGTTGGACCAGGTGGGCGATCTGAGCCTCCAACGACTTCCGCCTTAATTCGTGGTCGAGCAGCTCAATCAAGGCAGACATCTTCCTTGGGTAGAGAAAACCTCCCGATGGACGAGTTGCCGTCGGTCCTCCAGGAAATCGATCTGTAATCCATTAGTCAAGAATACAATGTTCGAACAGACTCCTTCGAGCTTATCAGATGCCAAGGCGATCTCAAAGCCGATCACTTTTTCGAGAAAAATGATGCGATCATGGTGTACAAAGAGCAATTAAAAGTTGGGCTTCGGTTTCCCCTTGATGACTTCTTCAAGGACGTCCTGAAATTTCACCATGTCTCGGTGGCCCAAGTGCATCCAAACTCGTGGCCGATCCTGATGGCTTTCAGAGGCTTATGCCGGGCCAAGAGGCTTGATCCTACAGCGAAGGTGTTTGCCGAGCTGCATGGGCTTACTCGACGAAAGGACGACGAGTACTAGTTCTTTCAAGCAAAATCACACTGCAGGCTTTTTACCGATCTCCCCTCCTCATTGAAGAATTAGAAAAATCGCTTCTTCATGTTAAGGAGCAAGATTCCGAACGCTTTCAAGGGTTTCCCCCGTAGCTGGCAATATCTGGTCCCACCACTTCTGAAGCATGTCGCCCTGAGTAGGGATGAGGGTGCCATGGTAATGGAACTTAAGGATCAAGCGTTCACCCAGAAGTTCTCTTATTTATATGTGGTGATGGCCGAGCTGGAACATTGGATGAGGTGGCTGATCACCAATGAAGGATACGAGCTCCAGCTCTCTGACCTCAGCCCTGGCACCTTCCCCATCTCTGATCTCTGAACCTTAAAGAACTCACTGACTTTCTCTTTATGCAGGTATGGCGAGCGGCGAGGCTTCCAAGGAGAGCCATAAGCGGAAGAGGGAGATCTCCAGGAAGGTGCGGGAAATGAAGATCGCTGCGGTATCACAGACGCCGAGGCGAGATTCAGAAGAAGTGCTGGGAGACTCATCCCGACCCTTGGGAAAACCGGTCCCGAAAGTAGAAGTAGTTCCTTCTCCCCCTCGGCAAGAAGGGCCACCGCCTCCACCAGTTCCCGCAAGTGCGGAAGGGGGACCTTCCCAACCTACTACGAGGACCCTTTCTCGCGGCGTCCAGGTCCTCATTCACTCCCTGGAGAAGAACCGATCAGTTCGGGAGAATCCAGGCTTGGCTAAAGTCCTGGGCGCTACCATATGCCTTCAGAAGGATCGGAATAGGTTGACCCTGGGTAGCATTGATGATCTCCTGGCCCAGACAATGAGTTTGAGCGTAGAGAGCTTGGTGAACCAACATATAATCAGGGAAAAAGCTCATCTTCTGAGGCAGGAAATTCTAAAAGCGGTCAAGGACGCATCCTCTGCTCTAGCTCAGCTTTCATCCGCCCAAGATTATATTGTCGAACTCGAAGGTCGGATGAAGTCCTACGAGGATAAATTGGCCGAACAAGCTCATGAACTCGGAGAGGCTTGGGCGCTACGAACTGCTGACATCACTCGCCTCACTGAAGAACTCAAAGTAAAAGAAAAAGAGCTTGTGACGAGGGAAGCTGGTGCTTATGTGAACGCCCACAGCGACCTTTTGGCTGAGCTCAGGAGGCGTTATCCTGAGGAAGACTTCTCTTGGATGGTGGACCTGGCTCCTCGAGACGAAGAGGAGAGTGAGGAGGAATCAGAGAGAGAGAGGGAGAATGAGCGAAATGTACCGAGAGATCAGGTTGGGGAGATCCTCCAGCCGAATGACTTATAAATGCTTACCTTGGAATGAAATGAAGTATTTTTGCTCAATTTCTTGTTAAGATTGGAGAATGTCCAAATTGTATGAGTACTTAATTGTTTGAACATATTAGAACATCTAACTTAAAACGATTATTAATCTAAGTATAAGAGATCGGAGAAACATTATAAGCATAAGATCGGCCTAAGGCGAAACCAAACACCAGGTAGAACTTTAGATCATCAGAATTGGAAACTTGATTTAACTTCCTAAGCTCGGAAACACTATTAAGTTGGACTGCAACCTTAACTTTATTAAACAATTTTCCACAATATTTATAAAGGAGAGATCAAAAATAAGACTGGATGGCACGGAGACCTGACATTAATTTGATTTCCTTTGACGAGAGATTAGAGACGATACTGAATGGCATGGAGGCCTGGTATTGGTTTGAGAGATCGGGAATGAGGTTGAAAGTCATGGAGACTTGACATTGGCTCGATCTCTCTAGTGAGAGATCGGTAATGAATCGAATGACATGGAGACTTGGTGTTGGTTTGACCTTCTTCGGCGAGAGATTGAAAATGAGATTGGATGGCATGGAGACTTGATATTAATGTGATCTCCTTTGTTGGGAGATCGAAAATGTGATTGAATGGCGTGGGGACTTGATATTGGTGTGATCTTCTTTGTTGAGAGATAGAAAAACATTTGACTGGATGTGTGATTGGTTTATTTCCTAGTTAGGTTACTTGTAACTGAGGAATGTCAATTGAGGGTCGATTTTCATTGACTTTGGTGATCGGCCAAAATATGGTGTCAACATGTCCTAACGTATCTCTTAGTGACTTTAGTCCCCATTCCTTTGTTTCAATAATCTCTACTTCCCAAAGACATAACTTATGTTCCTTATCATATAGTATCCTATGAGATGCTTTCCTGTAGCACCTGTCATAGACATCTCCTTCAAAATTTCTACTTGTTCTATGACCTCAATGGTCAATACCTATGCATCTTCTCACTCCCATGATACTTCGAATTTCCAATCTCCTTTGTGCCATTACTAAGGTCCTTAGACCAACTCCTATCCATTTTATGCAACTAGTCATGTAGAGTTCCATCGAAATGCCAAGTGTACCTACACCATATATGCTTCTTCTACACTCTGATATGGTATCCTACAACACTAGCCTTTGCTCCCCTTTATTACCAATCTCTATGGTGTAAGGATGTGACTCATATTGTCTATTTTACAACGTCTCATGAAACACCCTTCTAAAACAACTGCCTCTGAATGCACCTTACCTAAGATCATTGCTAATTCTGTTGGTCATTGAAGCTTTAGCTAGATCCTCCCATACTAAAAACATTTTTACCTTCCTAATTCCATGATACTACAAGCTTCTAACTTATTTTGTGTCACCAAAGAGTTCCTTGTAACAATTCCTACCTATCTTAGGTAATTTGTTGTGTAGAGTTCCACCTAGTCAACACTACTTATCATGGCCTACTCATTTTCTGAAAAAAGAGTTCCTTGACTTCTGCTTAAAACTTCTTACTATCTGATGTGCTTCTTGACACATTGGTACTTAAATCGATGCTCCATTATTCCTTTATCTTACCATTTCACCATAATTTATTTTAAACATCCCTTAGTGTGTCCCTAGCGTACTTATTCCTTTTTATCCTCACTATTGTAACCAACTCTACTGAGCTTTTCACCTATCATTTGGATCTTACCCACTTTTTTTTTTTTTTTTTTGTGCTAGTGTTGATATCTTTCCAACTTATTGTACCTATTCTTTAACCTTTGTCCTCTCTCACCCTTATGCCTTTCCTTTAAGGATATCCATCCCAACATCTACTTTGACTTTTTTTTTTTTTTTTATCTCTTAGTCCTATCTTGATTACTAGTTCCATTACTTTTGGAATTCTAGCCTTACTATTGGCTCCTACCAGCACATCCTTCACATCATGTAACACTTGTAATTGACCATAGAAAACTCTTCTCGTATCTCCTTTCCCAACTTAACTATCAGAACATTACTATTCCTTATCACCCTTAGTAGGAACTCGCTCATCCTAGTTAGATAGGAGCCTCATAAACTATATGTTCCATCTAAACTAATATGGCTGTGGGAAATGTGTGCTATGCCTTAATTCCAGTCAAGATACTTCACGTGTTCATTCTCCTTAATATTACCATATATACTGCTCACAGCTTTCCAAACTTCAATATTAAAGTTACCCATCAGAAATAATTTCATCCACTAAAACTTATTCATAACTAGCTTTTCTTCTAGCTTATAGTTCAAAAGGGTTATAAGCCCTGGTGACTAACTCGACTTAATTTCGGTCACTACTCTAATTTTCATTTCATACATAACATCAGGTACACGCTTACCGTCATTTTCTTTTTAAGAAGAACGTGTACAGATTGGTGCTTATTAGGTTCTTAAATACTAGGTCATCACAACATTATTTCCTTTGCTTATGTAGACTTCTAAAGCCAAAAGTGCGATCTAAACTTGAAGAGAAGGAGAAATCTCCTCTTACTGACATCAACACATCATTCATGTCTCTTGGTCTTCTCCTTGAAATTTCGTCATCTTTAGATAAGATATCAATTACAGCAATCCTTTTATTGTACCACCGATTTGCCTAATATATCATCATAAAATTTTCTATCTCCACTTGTACTCCATTTCTATCTTTTTTATGCCTACCTTAACTCTTTTGCATCCCTATATTTTACTGTATTCAAGAAGATACCTCTTACTAATAAACTCTTCCAAAATGGATTCCAATCATGCTTACTGTCATAACTCTTATCCTTGTACTTCTCAGTGACTTGTGACTGTCACTCATACATATCTCTTTCTGCTTTATCTCCTTCTGTAGTTCTGTCATTCATTTTCATTCATGTTTCCTTATAAAGTGACCTTATTGGTCATACTAAAAATGCTTATCTAATCCTTGATCGCAGACCCCATGATTGCTATCTCACCACCTCTACTTAGGTCCTGAGAATATGTGCCCTTTTCCACCATCCTTTTTGTTTGTCATGCCTATTTGAACCATTAGGTTTACTTTTATTTAACTTACTACTTATTAATTCACTCTTTGCCTGATAGGACAGTTCAAGACACCATTGCACATCCTATAACTTTTACTTGCTCTGGTTACATTCCTCGACTAACTTTCCTCATACTGTTAGAAGTCCAAATGGACTGATCCCATTGCTACCTACTCCATCTTGGAAACAGGAATAGATAGAGTTTGATCCATATCTTGCAACTCTGAACCCCATGTTTTGGCTCCTGACACTACCCGAACCATGATCTACCCTAAGTCCTACACTTTTGGATTCTATATCTTGACAGCTATCCTTACTCATGTACCCTCGTTCTAGGTTTTCTAATATTGCCTTTCAGTTCATCCTATTTACCTTGCTCAGAATGGCACTTTATATACCTTATATCACACTTTGATCTTCCTGACCTTGTCCTATTTTTGGCTATTCGGTTTGCTCTTTAATTCATCTCTTTTATCTTACCCAAAATAGAACTTGACTATTTTATTCTTTAGTGCTACTCTCTTTCTTGATCTGACTATCATGTTTGGAACTTATATCCCTTCACTGTCTCTATCAAGTTATCAACACCTTGATGTTACTCAAAATTGGTGTTCTAACCACTCTGGCTGGTACTTCCCCTGTCATTCGAATTTCTCTCCTGTTGCATCTAAAACCAACTATCCAAATTTTCATTTCTATATTTCCTTTTATCTACTGATATTTTATGACTTATTTTTGCTGATTTGCAGTCATTTTCCTTTTCTCTGTTTAACTCTAAACTACCCTCTAATACCTCAAGGAGGGAATCTACAGGATTTTTTTTTCCTTACTACTCCAAAGCTCTGCATCCATCATGATCTAATCTCTTATGATCCTTACAATGAAAATTGTACTCTCCCTAAAGGGATACCGGAGCCACTATTTCCTATCACACTACAGTCCCATTTAGGACATCATTCCACAGATCGTTATATTAGTGGTACTCTTCTGTCTCTCCTTAGAAAATATTACCATACTCTATAGTATAACTGACTACAAGAAAGGTACTACCTCAACCCCATTATCACAACTATATAAAGCTGTCTGCTCTCTTTTTATATTGTCAAGCTTCTTAGAATGTCATTTTGCAGGATACGAATATTATTCATAACCTCAAATCTCCTTTAGGGAGTAGAGTCATACTTACGTTCCAATGTCACACGAAGGAGGTGCTATCTTCATTAAACTTTGGGCAATACATCCACTGTAATGCTAACACTGCCAACGATCTCATACCGGAGACAAAATGATCCCACCAAGTAGGTTTCACCATTACACTGCAATCATACTAAAAAACTCTAGTCTTATGCCACTTATGCTCTAACTCTACACTCAAAGTAGGATAACTGAGTTACTGACTCTAGTTATCACTCAACTACGACCTTTGATATTCAATCTCTAGGGTCTTAAACCCTAACTAGGATTTTTCCTAACTCCTTTACAGAAATAAAACTCTGTCTTGACATAACTATACCCAAACAGAGGTTGTTTACAAACACCCTAATCATGGTGCACCATAAGGAAGCACGCAGCTCTACACAATAATTTCATGTCGGTACTGTAATCTGCAGCTTATAGCACAGACATCGAGAACATTGCATAGTTACTACGGTACATCCCAACAGACTAGATTTGTCACTCTTTTATCCATCCTGACTCCACTGATACCATAAACTTACTTTGATTGGCTATTCACTAATGACTGCCTGCAATGATATCCTCACTCCCATTTAGGGTAGCAATACTGCTAAAAATCACCTTTAGGTCCTCGTGCCTTGCACTAGATAGGCACACCACTTGGACCCATACTAATAGAAACATAGTATTTCTTGGAGTATGTATTTCCATGGTAGACCTCAACACGCCTGCTAAATTTATTTCACATCACCATGTACTTCACAAAACTGAGGTGCTAAATTGAAGCACTCTTATACTACCCGAGGAATAACGCAGAATCTAAAAGCAAGGAATTACAGAAGAAGAAGAAACAGAATCCTATACTCCGCATGTGACAAACTCTAGGTATAAACTTTCTCATGAGCCTAAAGCCTAAGCTCTAATACCACATTTGTCATAACCTAACCTATGGGCCAGACCGGCACTAGGACCTAGACCAGCCTAAAGCCCCTGAGGCCTGTAGTTAGCCTGACTAATCCTTAACCCAATCCTAAAGCCCATTTAAGTCCAATTTTAAGAATTCAACCGGACAGAGTCTGGCCATAATATGGACCATACAATGGGGAGTTTTTGACTCGTCTGACCTTTAAACACAATATATATAACAATTTGGGGAGCTCAGCTCACCATCCACATACTCATCAGGTCATAAATCAAATAGGAGCTCAGCTTCCTCATTCAATCTAATCACACTCACATATACATGCATTTAATGTTCTTACAATTTCAACATAATATTATATTACAGTCCCAAAATGATTAAAATACTCCTAACAGATGTGGAGTCTAAAATTTAGCTAAATTGTACAAAATACATTAGATATTACTAATTGACCTGTGAAGAAGAGGAGCAGGTTAGTCACAACAAGTAATCCTCCTGTAGCCTGGAAAAATAAGTTGAACAGGAGTGAGCATTTGACTCAGAGAGTAAAATACTAATTTTAACTACAATATTTATAGCTACCTAAAACTAATGCATCCTAAAGAGTGGAATCCAACACCATTAAAATTTTCATACACATCACGTCATAACAACAAAAAGGCAATTTGGAGCACTCACACACCTAACAATGTTCAAACAGTACATATATGGGAGCTGATCCCCTATACAGCTCTCTTGATCCAACCTCTGCCAACGAGTGCCTCTCAAGCTAGACTTTCGCTTAATAAACCAAAAGGACCGAGTCCATAAAGGACCAAGTCCCAGTGAGTGTCTCTCAAGTCATGCCTACCCCGACTTATCCATAAAGGACCGAGTCCCAGCGAGTGTCTCTCAAGCCGCGTCTACCCCTCCTATCCATATCCAATACCACACACCACACACACGCCAACGCACGCACACTGCTCCAAATTACCATAAACAACAACCATGACACTTCATTAATTAAGAATGTAATATAAAATGTACCTAGTATTTAACTACATATATACATATTTATAAGTGATGCATGGGCATGCTTGAATATATAATAATATTTAAATTATAATTAAAATTAATATTTTACTCACAGACTTGACTCGAGGTCACTGTGGCGGCTGGGCGGAAGAGGAAGGCTGTCCCAGCTCACCTGATAATTTTATTACAATGATTTAATATATTTGACTCAATAAAAGCTTAAAAAGGACCAAAGACACCCTAAGTCATGCCGAAAATCCGGCAGAATCTCCCCTATACCTAAGACCTACCTAACCTGCAAAAGGGCTCAAAATGCACTTCTATATCCACAATTCACACATCCATAACTCAATTACATCATATGGCCCCTCCTGGGGCCATCCAAACAATCAATAACCATAATTTGAAAGATTGCAATTTAATCTTTATAATTAACCCTTTTGCAAAAAGCTGCCCAAATGAGCTCTAAAAATTCTAAAACTTTGCTCTGCGGTCCTCAGTAATATTATTAAGCTAATGCAAAAGAAATTATAATTGTCTAATGTACCACGAATATTCTATAGATTTTTAATCGAAATTAGGCCTATATAGTTAAGAAAAATGGGGGTTTGGGTTTACCTATGCTAATTCTGACCCCGCGAACGCGTCCGGAACATCTAAAAACGGTGGGGTGGCCTATAATCTCGATCAAATTCTGAAACTTTTTCGATAGCCTGCCTGCCCGACTCGAAATTGTAGACCCGAGCAACTGTTGAATTTCCGCTAATAGAAGGTACCTATGCGAAGCCCACAATACTAGGGGTTAGACTAAAATATTTATATTTACATATAAAATAATCATTTGAAAATTAGGGGTGTTACAATTTGAATCACTTTGCAGGTTAAGTAGATCCTAAGTAGATTCTTATTTTGTATTAGAGCTAATAAATTTATTAATATAATTATTTAGGTGAGTAAAGACAGTCATCTTCCTCCACACAGCCACCCCAGTAGTCTCTTATGTACTTTGAGTAGATATTGATTTTTTTTATAATTTGAATATTATTATACATACAAGACATGCTAATGCATTAACTTATAATTATATGTATATAGCTATTATAGGTATACTTTGTATTGCAATATTATTTGATGAAATTGATGTGGGTGTCACATTAGGGTAATTTGGAGCTCTGTGTGTGTGTCGACGTGCGTGAGGTATAGTACTGGATATGTGTAGGATGGGTAGATTGACTTGAGCTAGTCTCGCTTAGGGCCTGATCCTTTTTGTGATAAGTCGGGATGAGTACGGCTTTGAGTTGATCTCGTTGACCCTTGCATTTAGATTATTAAGAGAAAGTTCGGCTTGAGTTGATCTCACTGGCAGAGGTTGGAATCAAGAGAGCTGTGTAGAGGATCAACTCTCATATATATATATTTGATTGATGTGACACACGGGTGTGTGAGTGTTCCAAATTATTTATTGTGCGAATATTGTTTGAACTTGGTTGAATATGTTGATATATGCTGCATTTCATCTTTAAGGATGCATTAGCCCTAAATAGCTATAAAAATTGTATTTAAAATCAATATCTTACTCTATTAGTCGAATGCTCACTGCTGTTCACTCCATTTTTTTTCTAGGCTACAGGAGAATTCGTTTTGTGATTAACCTGCTTCATTCCTTGTAGGTCTATTAGCAGCAAATATCAGTATTATATAGTATTGATTACAAATCTAAAACTCCGTATGTATTAGAAGTATTTTAATTAGTTTGGGACTGTAATTATTTATTTATTTTTGAAATTGTAAACCTAATATTATGTGTGTATGGATATATGAAATGGGTATTTATCTTAGATGAGGGCCAGTGACAAAGCCAGAAAATCCATTTATGAGGGCCAAATTAAAAAATATGTAATTCATAAAAATAATATAAATTCACAAGAAAATTTTTTAAAAATAAAATCTACTTGCTAAAAATTAAATGAAAGTTGTTGTTAATTAAAAAAAATAATAAATGCTTAACATTAAGAATTATTATACTTACAATAAATTAATGGCTTAAAATTAAAAAAAATTATCTAATTTATCTCGAATTTATTTATTTTTTCATAGTAATCACGAAAAACAAATTTAACTAAAATTATAAATTAAATAAAATAAATGATATGGCTTTAATTTATAAAAGAATTTTTTTTTTTAATTTGAGTCTAAGAAAATTATAGTAAGGAGAAATTTCAATAATAGCAATAAGATTATGAGAAAAAAGCCACTAAAATTTTAAATTGATGAAAAAAAATGATAAAATAAATGTATTAGAATTTCATTTGATAATTTATCCAATAATTTAAATTTCAAAGAAAAGCAATTAGTGATTGCCGTAAAATAAAATTGATGATAAAGAATAAGCCAAGAAATAATAATGTCTTAAATTTTTTTATAAAAAAATTTATATTTCACTATTAATATCATTCAGTTAAAATTTAGAGTTTTATTTTTTTATAAAATTAGTAATACTCCTAAAAATTTTTAAAATATTGGGACAACTATTGATTTTTGAGAACTATTATTATATTATACCTCTAAAAGATTTTAAAATACTTATTAAAAATTTTATGAGGCCTAGTACCCCATAAAATTTATATAGTAATAATTAAAAAAAATACTAATATTTTAAAAAAATTATTATTATACCCTTAAAAAATTTTAAAAACTCAGGGGAGCCCAGTGCCCCCCATGGCTCAAGTGTAGCTCCGCCCCTGTCCCCAGATAAATATACCTTATGATTACAGGTAAGGTGAGTCAAGAACCCCCACGTTGGATAGTCCAGGTTATGGCCGGTCTCTGTTCGGTTAATTTCTTGAATTGGGGCTTAGAATATGGGTTTCATAATTGGTTTAGAACAGTTAGGCTTACTACGGGTTTTAGAAACCTTATACTGACCCAAGTCCTAGTGTTGATTCGGCCCATAATTTGGGTCGTGACAATAACAACTAAAATAAATAAATTCTAAATTTAAATCACTTGATTCAAAATGAATATATAATCCAATTTATACTTATAATAATTAGAGCTTAAGGTATTTTTAATGCGCAAACTAGAGCATAATTTATGTTTTTTTTTTTTAAATAATTTATGTTAGGGATACCTGAATGATATGATGTAAAGCTAACTCCTCACCAATGCCAACCTGCCTTAACCTTATTTGATGACGTCTATTTGTTCCATGCATGCTGTTGTGGGATAGCATTTTTCCTTTTCATGTGTCCATTCCTTCGTATTATATAATTGAGTTTTGGATCTTGATGATAAACACATATAATTAAGCTCTCTACATTAACTAGGGTTTTGCTCGTAATAAAAGTCTCCACCTAAGATGGATTAATGGCAGAAACATCTATATATAACCTCAATGAAACTATAACCAATTGCTAAAGTTTCGTATCCATGGTGATTGATGAGTCGCTGACGCATAAACACCCCCCACACACAACCAATCATGCACAGAAAATTCTCATTTTGTGTTTCATACCCTAAACGTATCAGCTACAAAGCCTCACCTTTCTACCGCATTTGTGCTTTAAAAGCCCCACTTCAACTTTCCAATAGCTACTCCAAACCTTATTTTGCAAAAATGTTGAACAGTTGATACATTTCTAAATTTTGCAGTTTAAAAAGTTATTATAAAATTAGAATTCAATATAAAAAAGATCATTTTAGACTTATCTCAATCTGCATCTCACTCTAGAGGCTCTATTAGTTAGTCTTTAATGATGGTATCTTCATGTAGATATTTTATAAAAAATTTCAGTTAATATAAATTATTAACAATTAATTATTAATTATCAGGTCCCCTTAGATATGATGGCATATCCCATTAGCACTGTTTCAAAGTGCACACCATCAACCGGAATCTACAAAGCTGCTATGCATCCATACATCATCTTTTCAACTGGGCATTAATTAACTACTTTAAATGGAATCTATATGGGCATTGACGAGAAAAAAATACATATATAAATATATTTTTGGACCCTATGCTTGAAAAGGCAAATAAAATAATACTAATTAACCAAAAGGAAAAGAATTTAACCTGCCTATACTATGAGTATTGCCCAGTATCTTTAAGTGCTTAATTTTTTTTTTATGCATATTTTTATTATAACTTGAGGAATTTAATTTAATTACTGGAGTGAAATTCTTGACAGAAGTCACTCATCTAGCAGATCAGTTTGGTTCGAATCCCACTTTCTTGATCTCACGTAAAGGAAAAAAGGCCCTTTATAAGCTCTTTCTTATTTGAAAAGGGCTCTCTTTTTATTTTGAGATAGCGAAAGTACTTAATTAAGAGTCCAATCATCAATTAGTAGAGCTCAACTGTATTTGACTACCAAGGAAAGCCAATGGGCTTTGAACTTCATCTTTTTATTTGTATGAGTTGGGCCTTTGAATTTGATCTTAATCCAGCTTCGGCTGAACAAGCAAAGCAAGAGAGGCTCGAGTCCTCAGGCTTCTGGCTCCCCATTTCTGCGTGCGTTTGGAGGCAGACGAAGCTTGAGCCGACGCGGGGCATTTCAAAGGATGGTTGAGGTCCTGGAGGAGTTCTTCCCTGGCGGCCGAATAGATTTTACGCGCCAACAGTCGCAACCACTTATGCTTCTCTCCGGTCCTCCTTCTTGGTGAGGGCTAATAACCTATCCCTCTCTCTCTCTGTCTCTCTCTGCCTAGCTTTATCGGAATTTGTAATGGAATTTGGTAAATTTGTAGCGGGAAAACGTCTTTACTTTTCCAGTTCGCATTTAACACCGCCATAGCTGAGACTAATGAAGCTGCCAAATCTACTGTGGTCTTCATATGCAACCGCCGCAGGCTAGAAAACAAACCCCCTTTTCTCTCTCAGGCATTGCTCTTATTTTTTATTCCTGGTTTTTCAATCTCTCTTTTACTCCTCTTGAAGTGTGTTTTTTTCGTTTACCAATTTTATGGGTTAAAATTTTCAGGGCATTGATCCATCTTCTGATGCCTTTCAACGCATACAAATGAAGTAGTGGACCCTCTCAGTTCTTTAATAGTTGTTTTCGCTTCTCTTTTCGCCTGTTATTGATTCATTCTTCTAAAGGTATGTGCATGATGACGAAGGCATCAAGAAATACTTTGCTGCATTCCACCTGTATGATAAATTTCCAGTAGCAGTGGTTATTGATGATTTTGGAGACTTTTTCAGTGAAAGGTACTCACTTGTAAATTCTTTCTCCATGTTTCGTAGTTCTCATTCTATTTCATTTTGTTTGTCTTTTGCTTGCAAAAATTTCTAAGGACCTGCCAAGAGAGATATCATAATCCTCGAGGAAGAGACTTAGCCATGGTTCGGATTCTTGCTTTGTGCCACAATGCAGTAACGCATGCGAAGTGAGTTTAGTTAATAAGATGCCTTGCCTGGACTGCTTAATTTTCCTTTTCGCAAGTGTTAACGTCTGGTTTAAACTGTATGAACAGTGAGCAAGGTCACTGCAAGCTTTTGCTTTCTGATACCCACCATGGAGACTCCCCAAGGTCGCTCTTCATCTATAAAAGATGGGTTTCATCCATTTTCACCATCAAAGGTTTGCACCAGAGAAAACCTGTGATTTGTGGGAAATGGTTTTTGTGTATGAATGTTGTTTTTGGTATCATTTTGGTACATTTCATTAGGTGTTAAAAGAAAATTAAGAGTAGATTGAATGTTTATGTTGAAGGTGATGGCAAGGGATCATTTCTTCTAAGAAAAAACAGTAATTTGGGAAGTGGGAACTCTGAGAGGACAAGGACTGCCAAATACTCCATAGCTCTTCAATATTTATTTCTGGAGGGGATCATTGAAGATGATGAGAATAAAACATAGTGTTGCTCCAGTGCATCTAAAACGAATCTGTGCTCGATGAAATATCCAACTTCCGAAATACCACAGGTGAACTACACTTGTTTCTGATGTTATGACTTGTAAAATCTATGGAAAAACTTGGTCACGAAATGTTTTCTTGTACCTTAATTTTGGTTGTAGGTATCGAAGCATTGAATTTTCACATTTAGCATTTCATAGATGTATACGTTGAAATTTGTCTTTCTTTAACAGCCCGTTTGTAACAGCAACTTAGAAAAGAAAGTACATATTCAATTCGCATATATTATTCAAGAACTTCGTTAGATACATTGCCAAGGGATTTATATTCCCAAAATGTTCTACTAAAACTCCTTTTTGTACTCAGGATCGCAAAATTCTCCACCGAGATCATCACAAGCCTCTTCTAGGAACACCCTGTAACAAATCGACGTACATCAAACAGAAAATCCTTACCAGAAATGAAAAAAATTTGATAACTAACAGTGATCTTACGTCTTGGGACTATTGTAGTCTAAGTACTCTGTGTCTATCTGTTCAGTGGTAGTGCTAGTAGTGCTTGTGGCAATTGATTTGAGCTTCACTTCAGGATACATTTCAACATCACAAGCTTCCCCTCCTATTGTCTCGCAAGCCTCAGCTGGGAAAACACTAGGTAAAACAAGTATACCAAGTTATTATGTTGTTAAATGTCAAGTGACTTTACAATTTCGTGATCAATGGAGAAAACGAGACTTACGAGGTCACGGAGCTGTAATCAACTGTTGAAGCGTCATGGCCCACAACTGAACTTCCTTTGATTGGGGAACATCTGGGGATCTTCAACCTTGGGAAGGTCCTCCATTGCAAGGCCAAGGTTTTTGTGGTACTTGCAATAGGGAGAGGTGGGGGTGAAAGAGGTAAGAGTGCCTGCATCTTCTACGGGTGGTGCTTGAGGCATCCTTCTGAGGGAGATGTAGCCAGATTATAAGCATCAAGGATGTTGTTTTCCGAGTGTGAAAATGACTTGGAACAGGAATAAAAATAGATAAGGTGGTAAGATTTTCCCGTGAATGGATAAGGTTTCCTTTTTGGTTTGACGTGGAAGCCTTCAGAACCTTGGATATTTTTTCCCTCGACAGAGACTGCGTTTTATTATGAAATCTTTGGACGATCAGCAGAAGGATGAGGGACCATTAACTATTTGAAATTCACCCACTACAATTCTTCTCCCAATGCCAAAAGGATAAAAAAATATTAAGGAAGACTTTGTAAAAAAAATACCGCTCATATCTTTACACGCGAATAAAAATACTATAAGAAAATAAGAAGCAAACATCAATAGGTTTTATACCCAAAAAAAAAAAAAAAAAAAAAAACTCGAGAATATTAACTTGAGAAAAGCACACAGTTAAGCTAATAATTTAATAATGATTAAATGCTTATTTCCTAAATTCAAAAGTTGTAATTTCAACTTATAAAAACTTTTTCAATAATTTTATAAAATAATAAAAAGAGCTAAAACTACAGACAAATGGAGTCATTCCGGCTTGATCCGGTTCAAGGGAAGAAGAAGGACTCGAAAGAAGCCCTCCAAGATTTGATCGGATCCCGAGTTTGACCGGGCTTAGCAGGGACTACTCCATCCTCCAACATACATCAACAAATCATTAACCATATAAAAAATTTTCTCTATTCGAACAAAGTTTGGATCTGAAAGAGTAAATAATATAATGAGAAGTGTTATGAATTCAGAGAAGATCTAGACCAACTCTGATATATATATAAAAAAAAAAAGACCAACCTAACCCACTGGGCCAATTTTAAGCGGAAAAAAAAAATAGAATGATGCTGATATACTAACAATAGGCATTTAGACAAGATCATCGATCACAACTCGGGGTGAGTAACAATGGTTTGCTAACAAAGATTGGAGCACGCTACTTTTGGCCCCGGATGCATCAGCATGACCCATCAGAGCCCTCAGCTTCTGCATCCCACCCTTCTTTTGCGATTCTTTTCATGGGGTACATTAATTCAGTCAGTACAATATTAATTTAATTCCAACTTTTCACTCTTCAAGAATATCACATTAAGAAACAGGGAAACTGCAGCACATACGTACATATTTTTTCCACAACAAATGAAAGAATGCAGATAGTAATATTTTAAGACAAACATGAATGCCATATTTTTTCAACTTCAAATTCTCCCAAGTCCCACTAATCATTGAATCGAGTAGAAGAGCATTATGTAATCTACATCTCCTCTTAACCTTGTGTTGGTTGTCTAGTTCTCCTATGGCCACATCTCAGGAAGCAAGAGTTTACTTTAGTTAAGCAAAATTTATAAGAAAGCATAGCCTAGTTTGGTCAATTATGCGACATGCATGGACATGAAGAAGAAATGCATGTTTCTGCAGAAAATCCAGGAGCAAAGGCAGAATTTGCCCTTGGGAAAATCTTTTGTCAATTCCTAAGTCAAAACTGGGGATTCGCAAGATTAAGCTTCCCTAAATGCAATGCAACAAATGGATGACACCGGAATCTTTTTGTCAATACCTAAACCAAAAATGGGGATTCACCAGATTAAACTTCCCTGGATGCAATGCAACAAATGGATGATACCGGAATCTTTTTGTCAATACCTAAACCGAAACTGGGGATTCACCAAATTAAACTTCCCTGCATGCAATGCAACAAATGGATGATACCGGAATATTATTCATCAGCATTCCAAATTACCTGATGAGAACAAGACACTTTAAAAAGCTAAACATGAAAAGTTACTGATCTAAAACATTGACATTTTTCCTGCAAGCAATCAACAAATACCATTCCATCATACGTCTAATTTGATGCAAGAAAGTTTAAAGGTTCACGCAATGCTTTAAGCTTCATATGGCCAATCAGGATAAAAAGAGATTCATGATTTTTTAAGTTTAGAAGGACCTGTAATTTTAAAAAGGGTTGTCCAAATAAAGACAGCCAACAAAGCCCCACCATCATTAGTTGAGAACACAATAATAGAGATGTGTCCCACGTAGTAGTCATCAATAAAAACAGTCTCTTCTATGGGGTTGGTAATTCCCTTGACCATATCAGTGTTGATTCTCGAATTACGGGTTAAGTCATGTATACAACACTGTACGCTGTGATAGAAAAGAAAATCATACAAATTCAACAAGCTGTGGAGACTAAACAAAAATGCTACACCTGCATACACCACACTATGGCCTTTTCACAATTTTTCAGCGAATAAGAATTGCAGACCAAATCCCTCTAAGCAAAAATCCAATTTCCAAAATTTGCAGGCTGCAGTTTGGCAAATACAATTACGATTCCTGTTAAAAGCTGTGCAGTTGAGATAACATTAGGACAAGCTCATCACTTGAAGGCCTATCTGCCGGCAAATCTGATAGGCAAACAACAGCAATTCTCACTGCCATTAGTATCTCATCTTCCTCACCTTCTTCCCCAAGAATACTCTTATCTAGTGCTTCCCTTGCCTCCCCTGCTTGCTGCAAATGCAGCAGCCAACGACCTAAACTACCTCCACTGGCTGCTTCCCCAAAGAATGGATCAGTAGGGTCTCTCCTGGTTAACAAAACACCCAATATCATCCCAAAGCTGAAGATGTCACCCTTGTCTGTATATCTAGTAAAATTTGGAGGAAGGAGGAAACAAAAACCTTTATTGTGACTGTATGTAAGGTTTAAGATAAACAAGAGACACAAAAAACAACAATAAATAAAGCAACGCGTGCGCATCACAAACAAGTTAAAGCTAAAGGTCATGACTAAGCAAAGGGTTTTTAGTAGCTAATTAATATATCAAGAAGACCCAATGCAGCAGAATTTGTGGGGACTGGACTTCATAGAGAAGCTTTTTAATTAGCAAAGAATATATGTTTCACATAATATACAGAAAACATTAGAAATATTACTAGAAAGAAAAACGAAGTGCTAGTACAATACTTTGATGAAATGTCACTTTTAATACGGTAAATCTTCTTGTTTACAGCATAATGCTCCAGTATATTTAATGTTTAAGGGGAAGGTCCCTCTAACTTGAAATGACCAAAACTTTGAAGTACAACATATACGTTAATTATGAAAAGAACCACATGTTTTTCAAGTTCCATAGAACAGCGGAAACTTAAGCTTATAATGGGAAGCATGAAACAAACAAATTCGACATCAATGCAATTACAAGAATTAGAAGTTGCCAATGAGAAATGCAATAATTAGAATCTACTGAGGTTTAATTGGAATTTAGAGAGCCATAAATGTCAAAGATGAAGTTACCTCTTGTATCACAACCACATGACAATTGATTGCAGAAAAAAGCAATATCACACAGGATTAAGAATAATAATAATAATAATGATAATAAAGCTGTTTAGGGGGAAAAATTCATGTACCTGCAATTCTGGAAGCACTCGGGAGCACGGTAGCCAGATGTAGCTTTATCCAAATTAGGCATGAGTTTTGCCAACCCACAATCCGCCAACCTTGGTTCAAACTCAGCATCCAACATCACATTTGTAGGCTTCAAATTATAATGCAAAATCTGAGGGACGCATTCAAAGTGAAGATATCGAAGCCCCTTAACAACCCCAACAGCAATCCGAAGCCGAACTTCCCATCCAAGCTGCAACTGATTCTCCCTCACTCTATTCATTGCATCTTCAAGACTCCCAGTTGGCAAATAATCGTAGACCAAAGAGAACCTATCAGATTCTCGAACATAAGCTCGTAAACTCATCAAATTCCTGTGTCTCAAGCTGGCTAACCTTCCCAGCTCCTGCTGTATCCTTCGCTTGGCAGACTTGCTCTGCCTCTCCTGTGAGCCACTCTCAAATGGTTCGAGCCTCTTGACAGCAACAGTGAGTCCATTGTCTAGAACCGTTCTGTAGTATTTTCCATTTGAGTTAGAAACCAGCAACTGGTTTTCGCTCGCGAGAGCTGATTGAAGAGTTTTGGGAGATATCTTTGGGGAAAATATAACAGGGCCTTTCAGGATTGGGGTTCGGTTCATGTAGCAGACCAAGCAACGGACGACGCAAGCGCAAATAATAGCTCCTGTTAATCCAGTTAAGACTCCTAAAACGATGCTGAGAAGAATTCTCTTGAGTTCAGTGTTTAAATGGGGTGGCCTAGACGGCGATGGAGTTTGGGTGGAGAGGTGACTGGTCATGTTAGTACCACTTTCTTGGCATTGTACAATTATGGGATGAAAGCCAAAACTCAACAGCAAAAGCATAGCTGTGACTTTGGTCAATTCGGGACTGTATCTTCTTTTCTCCATAGGACCATAAAAGGCCACAAGCGCCAAGATCCTATAAATGAAAGCAGAAGCTCAAAACCAAAACAAACCCGAAAACCCACATCTTTCGAGCTACAAACTCAAATTTTTTAGTCCTAAACCAACACACCAGAATAAAGCAGAGGACAAACTCTAAGGAGCTTCAAAATGTATGAACGAAGAAGAAGAGGTTCCGGCGTTCTGCTCCACCAAAATACTCCAAATTGTTGACGAGAGGAAACGCAAACTTTGAAACCCAACAGAATATGGAAGAAGCTTTCAAGTGCTTTGAAAATCGAAACTGTAAGGAATAGCACACCGAGATAAAAATCGAATTTCGACTCAAAATCTTCACGAGAAAGACGCTAACGAATCGCAACATCACCTATTCCCATCACTTGGACGCTGAAGTTGTCCCCTTTTCTACTTGAATCAGAGACCCAAGACGTAAATACTTCCACATCAAATATAAATGTAGCGCACTTTTGCAAAGCATGTGTTTTGTAAACAACCCCAAAACAGAAGCAGAAAAAAAAAAAATCTTTCACTCTCTGCAAAGCTGCTGCTTCAAGCCAGAGAGATGTAAGTCGTTTTCTTCCTTTTCTTTGAGCAAATAACAAAACCGCAAATTACTTCTTCCAAATGAGAAGACAACAGTGCAAACATCGCAGGTGAAGAAAGAAACAGACTCACAGCTACACTCACATACTAAATAAACAAATATATTTATATAAAAAATATATATAAAAGAAAAAAATCTCTCTCTCTCTCCCTCTCTCTCTCTCTCTCTCTCGTTTGTGTAAAGAACCATTCTTGGGTGGAGTGAGGGGAGGACAAGACTGGGTTCCCCTTCCCGCCTTTCGGAGGAGGAGACCCCACTACAGAGTCGGTGGGGTCCATGGCCACGTTGGCAGCACTGTCCTCTGATGTCGCTATCACGGGGCCGAAAGCGATACATCGAACCGCGTGGGACAAGGAGGATCATATTCATCTTCACCGTCAATCTTCTAGATGATGAGATCTCCACCGTTGACATGGAACCACGGGAATTTGTGCGAGCATTGGCTTTTTTCTTAAAAAAAAATAGTATATATTTGAATAAAGTGATTAATATTATTATACAAATGGGCTGTCGTCTTATTAGCAAAGGTTTTTCCTTTTTCATACGAGAATAATTGCTTTCCATTTCCACTCCACGTTTTTTCTGAAATTCACTTTTTTTTTTCAAAAATTAAAAAAAAAAAAATATATATATATATATATATATATATATATATATAAATTTTTTGGCGTGCAAAGAATATATTACTCTGTTTTTTTTTACAGCGTCAAATGAACATATGCGCAGCAGTTAAAACTTTGCCATTTGTTAGTGACGATTGATTTCATGGCTAATTTTTGCTGACTGTTTCTCAAATTTTAAAATTATTATACTTTAAATTTTTATTTTTAATGTATTATCATAAAATTTTTTAATTTTAAAATTTATTACATTTTCATACTTTAACTTTGAACTTTGCTATATTTTCGACATCCATCTTTAAATTATTATTATAATATCCTTAATTTTAAAATTAATTATACTGAAATCTTTTAACTTTAAAATTTATCATATTTTAGTCCCTCAACTTTTTAAATTGAGTCTGTGATAAATTTGAGCAACAGAAAAATATTTTAGAATACTAATAAATAAATAAATAAACAAGTACTTAACTCAACTCAACTCAACTCAACTAAGCCTTTATCCCAAAAATTTAGGGTCGACTATATGAATTCGCTTTCTCCACTCTGAACGATTTTGGGTTAAATCCTCATAAATGTGTAATGCTTCTAGGTCATGTTGTACTACTCTCCTTCAAGTCAATTTAGGTCTACCCCTTTTTTCTTTCTATCCTCTAATCTAATATGCTCTACTTGTTTAACTGGAGCCTCCGTATGTCTACACTTCACATGACCAAACCACCTCAATCTCTCT
Source organism: Hevea brasiliensis (assembly GCF_030052815.1). NCBI lineage: Eukaryota > Viridiplantae > Streptophyta > Magnoliopsida > Malpighiales > Euphorbiaceae > Hevea > Hevea brasiliensis. The sequence continues at coordinate 112,168,140 of NC_079495.1, forward strand.
TCTCTCAACTTATCTTCAATTGGCACCACTCCTACCTTTTCTCTAATACTCTCATTACGGACTTTATCTAGTCTAGTGTCACGACCCAACCCATGGGCCGGACCGGCACTAAGACTTGGGCCAGCCTAAAGCCCCCGAGGCCCGTAGTAAGCCCAACTATTCACTTAACCCAGGTCTAAAGCCCATTTGGGCCCAATTTCAAGAAATCAACCGGACAGAGTCCGGCCATAAAATGGACCTACCAACGGGAAGTTTTGACTCACCCGACCTGTAAACATAATAAATACTCAATTGGGGAGCTCAGCTCACCCTCCATATACTCATCAGCATAAAAATAAATGGGAGCTCAGCTCCCTCATCCAATCCATCAAACATACATAGGATATTAAGTTTACAGGTCCAAAATAACAATTTAGTTTACAGACCCAAATCAGATCAACATTTCTAACACATGCGGAAATTCTAGGAGTAAATAAAATTACACAGATATTGATAAACAACCTGCGAAGGAGAAAAGCAGGTTAACCGCAATAAAATCCTCCTGTAACCTGAAAAATATTGAACAGGAGTGAGCGTTCGACTCAGAGAGTAAAATATCAATTTTAACAATAATCTCTATAACTATCTAAAACTAATGCACCCTGTAGAGTGAAATGCAACATCGACAACATTTTCACATCATAACATCAAAAATGTAATTTGGAGCACTCACACACCCTGTAGTATTAGTCATAATATATGGGAGCTGATCCCCTATACAGCTCTCTTAAATCCAACCTGGTGCCAGCGAAGAACTCAAGCCGGACTTTCGCTTAATAAACCAAATCGAGGGTCCCAGCGAAGAACTCAAGCCGTGACTACCAGTCCTATCCATAGTCCACACTACATCACACGCACACCAACGCACGCACACTACTCCAAATTACCACAACAACATCCATGGCACTTTAACAGTTATCAATGCAACATAAATCGTGGCTAGAGTTTAACTACATAAATATATGCATATAAGTGATGCATGGGCATGCTTGAACATATAATAATATCGAAATTACAGTTAAAATTAATATTTTACTCACAAACTTGACAGTGGTCACTGAGGCGGATGGGCGGAGGAAGAAGGTCATCGCTCACCTGACAATTACATTACAATTTTTAATATAAATGACTCGATACAATCAAGAAAAGACCAAATACGTCCTAAGTCGTGCCGAAAATCCGGCAGAGTCTCCTCTATACCTAGAACCTACCCAACCTGCAAAAGGGCTCAAAACACACTTCTATATTCACAATCCATATATCCACAACTCAATCACATCACACAGCCCCTCCTGGGCCCATTAAATCAGTCATCCATCACAATATATAAAATTTCAATTTAGTCCTTATAATTAATCATTTTTGCAAAAACTGCCCAAAAAAGCTCTAAAAATTCTAAAACTTTGTCCCGCGGTCCTTAGCAATATTACTAGGCTATTGCAAAAAGAATCATAATTTTCTGAGCTACCACGAATATTTTATGGATTTTTAATCCTAGTTATGCATTAGAAAATTACGAAAAAACAAGGTTCGGGTTTACCTTTGCCGATTCCGACTTCGGGGACGTGCTCGGAACGTCTGACAATGGGGGGGGTACCCAAAACCTTGGTCCAATTCGGAGACTTTTCCGGTAACGGGTCTGTCTGGCCCGAAATTTGTAGACCTGGTCAACTGTCGAATTTCCGTGAATTGAGGATACCTACATGAAGCCCACAACACGGGGGTTAGTACATAAATTTTTCAGAATTTTCTAAGCTCATTTAATGCTCGAAAAAACACTACGAAGTTTCATGGGACCCATCGAAAAACGGTGTAGGAAAAATTTGAAATTTATGTCGCCGCGAAGCTCTCGACGAGTGGAGCGCTCTGGTACTCTCGGTTTTCTCGTGGGATTCACGGTTTGTGAGAAATCTAGCCCGAAAGTCAAAATGGGTTAAAACTTTCCGGGCAAAAATTGGACAAACCGCTAGATGGATTTCGGTGTTCTTGGTGTCTATGGAAAGCTCTCGTCGAGTAGATGATTTTAGACACAAGACCCGGTCCAATTGGTGGCCGGATCGGCCGGATTTTGGCCGGGGAAGTCGAAGAGTCGCGCGCGGGGAGCGTTTACTGCGTTTCGGCCGTTACGGGCGGCCGATGGGTCGATGGCTGGTGGTGGCCGGTGAGTGGGGTGGCGGGGAGGTGGTGGCCGTGGCGAGGCGGAGGAGAGAGAAAAGAAAGAAAAAAGGGGAGGAGGTCGGGACGCGCAGAAGAAAAGGGAAGAAGAAAAAGGGAGCCGGTCCGATTCGACCGGTCCGTTCCGGTCCAGTTCAATTCGGCCGGTTCGATTCGAAATACAAAATTTTGAATTTTTACTCTGCCTCGGGACCGAAAATGAGGTCCAAAAATTCCGAAAAAATTCTAGAAAACTCAGAAAAATTCGTAGACTCCAAATATATTTTTAGTTTTGCCACGTGGTCTTTAAATAAATTTTTAAAAATCATCAAAGTTTATATTTTCGGAAAATCGAACCCGATTTTTAAAATCTGAAAAATCTCAAATAATTTTTTAAAATTTAAATAAAATTAAAATACCAAAAATACTTATAAAATAATAAAATCTAAAATTTTGGGGTGTTACATTCTTCCCCCCTTACAGAAAATTCGTTCTCAAATTTTACACAAGGCAGAATAAAGCACATGATTATACATTGAACAGATAAGGGTACTTGCTACGCATGTCCCGTTCTGACTCCCAAGTGCAATCTTTCACTGACTGGCTCCTCCACAAAACCTTAACCATAGGTGTCACGACCCAACCTATGGGCCGGACCGGCACTAGGACCTGGGCCAGCCTAAAGCCCCCGAGGCCCGTAGTAAGCCTTAACTGTTCATTTACCCAATTCTAAGGCCCATTGGGCTCAAATTCAAGAAAACAAACGGACAGAGTCCGGCCATAAAATGGACTTTCCAACGGGGAGTTTTCGACTCACCCGACCTGTAAACACAATATATAGTCAATTAGGGAGCTCAGCTCACCCTCCACATACTCATCAACATAAAATAAATGGGAGCTCAGCTCCCTCATCCAATCCATCAAACATGCATAGCACATTTAAGTTTACAGGTCCAAAAATAATAATTTAGTTTACAGACCCAAATCAAATAAACATTTCTAACACATGCGGAAATTCTAAGATTTAACAAGTTTATACAAAGCAGAGTAATCGACTGCGAGGGAGAAAGCGAGTTAACCTCAAAAAATATCCTCCGTGGCTGTAAAAATTTTTGAGCAGAGTGAGCGTTGACTCGAGAGTAAAATATCAATTTTAACCATAATCTCTATAACTATCGTAACTAATGCACCTGTGGCGTGAAATGCAACATCAACATCATATTCACATCATAGCATCAAAAGGTAATTTGGAGCACTCACGCACCTGTAGCATCAATCATAATATATTGGGAGCCGATCCCTATACTGACTCTCTTAAATCCAACTCGTGCCAAGAACTCAAGCGGACTTTCGCTTAATAAACCAAATCGAGGGTCCCAGCGAAGAACTCAAGCCGTGACTACCCCGTCCTATCCATAGTCCACACCACATCACACGCACGCCAACGCACGCACACTGCTCCAAATTACCACAACAATACTCATGGCACATTAACGATTATGAATGCAACATAAATCGTGCCTAGAGTTTAACTACATAAATATATGCATATAAGTGATGCATGGGCATCTTGAACATATAATAATATCGAAATTATAATTAAAATTAATATTTTACTCACGGACTTGACGACAATCACCGTGGTGGGCGGAGGAAGAAGAAGGCATCGCTCACTGACAATTACATTACATTTATTTAACACAAATGACTCAATACAAATAAAGAAAAGACCAAATACGTCCTAAGTCATGCCAAAATCCCAGAGTCTCCCTATACCTAGGACCTACCCAACTCGCAAAAGGGCTCAAAACACACTTCTATATCCACAATCCATATATCCACAACTCAATCACATCACACAGCCCATCCTGGGCCCATCAAATCAATCATTCATCACAATATGGAAAAATTTCAATTTATTAATTATATTTGTACATTTTTGCAAAAATTGACCAAACAAGCTCTAAAAATTATAAAACTTTGCCATGGTCCTTAGCAATATTACTAAGCTATTGCAAAAGAATCGTAATTTTCTAAGCTACCACGAATATTTTATGAATTTTTAATCCTATTTAAGCACTAGAAAATTACGAAAAAGCAAGGTTGGGTTTACCTTTGCCGATTCCGACTTGAGAACGCGGGATGCCCGACAATGGTGGGGTAGCCAAAACCTCGATCCAATTCGGAGACTTTTCCTGTAGTCTGTTCGCCGAAATTCACGCATCCGACAACCGCCGAATTTCCGCGAATTGAGGATACCTACACGAAGCCCAATAATAATATATAAAAATCGGGGTGTTACATTCTTCCCCTTACGGAAAATTCGTCCTCGAATTTTACACAAAGCGAATAAAGCACATGATTATACATTGAACAAATAAGGGTACTTGCTACGCATGTCCGTTCGACTTCAGTGCACTCTTCCACCGATCGACTCCTCCACAAAACCTTAACCATAGGGATCTGTTTTGATCTCACTGCCTCACTTGGTAGTCCACTATGGCTCAGTGCTCCTCAAATGTCAAATTTTCTTTTAGCTCTATCACATCCTACAGATTACATGAGAAGGATCGGGAATGTATTTCTGAGCATGAAGATGTGAAACACGGATGAACGTGAGAGAGGTTGGGTGGTAGCTCCAACCGGTAGGCAATCGCTCCAACTCTATCCGTAACCTCAAAATGTCCGATATCTTGAGGTGCCAACTTGCCCTTCTTTCCGAATCTCATGACTTCCTTCATTGGAGATACCTTCAGAATACATAGTCGCCACCGCAAACTCCACATCCTCCGTCTGGGTCTCATAACTTTTCTCTCATCAAAGCCGTCCTCGGTCGTTCCTCGATTAAAGGAACTACCTCAAGTGTACCGCACTAGGTCTACATCATGCACCCTTGCTTCCCATTTCTGTCCAACACAGAGGAGACCTACACTTTCTTCCATATAGTGCCTCATAGGGTGCCAACCCTATCTTTGGAGTGATAATCGTTATTGTAGGCAAACTCCACTAAAGCTAGCCGCTCATCCCATTGACCTCCAAAATCCAAAACACTCATGCGAAGCATGTCTTCCGATGTTTGGATCGTCCTTCGATCAGTCTGTCTGTCGAGGGTGGAAAGCCGTCTTGAAGTTCAATCAGTGTGCCAAGTGCCTCCCGCAACTTTCTCCAAACCGAAGTGAATCGGGACCCTCTCGGATATTATGGAAGCCGGAACTCCATGCAATCGACTATTTCTCAATGTAGAGCCGCATCTTGTGCCACGTAGTATGTAGTCTTTCTGGTAAGAAGTGAGCTGATTTGGTCAAGCGGTCTACAATTACCCATATCGAATCATATCCTCGCGTGGTACGAGGCAACCCATCCACAAAATCCATAGTACTCATTTCCCACTTCCATTCTCGGGATAGGGAGCTCTTGCAGCTTCCTTGACGGTCTCGTGTTCAAACTTCACCTTCGACAAGTCAAGCACTTGGACACAAAGTCGGCTATGTCTCTCTTCATGCCATTCCACCAATAGCTATCTTTCACATCATGGTACATCTTGGTGGAACTCAGGTGGATATCTTGCAGATGTATAGTGTGCCTCTCGCATGATTTCATTCCTGAGGTTGTCCACATCGGGCACACATATCCTAGAACCTTGCACTAGTGCGCCATCATTGGCAAACCCAAACTCACCACCTTCACCTTGTCAGACTCTTTCTATGATCTTCATCAATTGTTGGTCTGTCTTTGGGAAACTCTAACTCTGTCCCTCAAGTCCGGCCTCACCGAAAAGTAAGCCAACAATACCCCATCATCTGAAAGATCTAGGATTAAACCTTGATCCATCAACTCATGTACCTCCCTGAATCAACGATCTCTTCTCTGTGAAATGTGCGCCAACCGCTGTAAGATTTTTACGCTTAAAGCATCTGCTACTACATTGGCCTTCCCAGGGTGGTACTGGATGGGTCAATCATAGTCTTACATAAGCTTCATCCATCACCTCTGTCTCAAGTTTAAATCCCTCTGTTGGAAGATGTACTTCAAACTCTTATGGTCGGTGTATATCTCGCACAATTCACAATACAGTAGTGTCTCCAGATTTTTAGTGCAAAGAATACAGCTGCCATTTCCAAATCATGGGTGGGATAGTTCTGCTCATGCCTCTTCAGCTGCCTTGAAGCATAAGCCACTACTTTTCCATTCCGCATCAAAACACACCCTAGGCCAACTCTGGAGGCGTCACAGTACACGGTGTATCCTTCACCGCTCATAGGTAGTGTTAACACAGGGGCAATGGTTAGACACTCCTTATCCTCATCATTATAACTGACTCTATCGAGCTCTCTTCCTGTCCTTTGCATCTTATCCACTTCCCTTTTCCTATTTTTGGTATTGTTGGTATCATTTCAACCTGCTGTACTTATTCCTTAATTTTAGTCCTATCTCATCCTTACACCTTTTCCTTCAAAGATGTCTATCCCATCATCAACTTTAACTTTCTTTTTATTTCTTAGTCTTATCTTGAATACTAGTTTCATTACTTCAAGAATTCTAACCCTATGATTTACTCCTACCAGCACATTCTTCACCTTATGTAACACTTATAATTACCCATAGAAATTTTTTTTTTTTTTCTTGTATCCCCTTTTTTTTTTTTTTCCAACTTAACTATCAGAACATTATCATTCCCTATCAGCCTTAGTAGGAAATTGCTTATCCTGGATGAATATGAGCCCCATAAACTATAAGTTCCATCTGAACTAACACGGCTGTAGGAAATATGTGTCATGCCTTAATTCCAAACAAGATACTTCACGTGTTCATTCTCCTTAATATAATCATATATACTGCCCATAGCTTTCTAAACTTCAACCTCAAATTACCCATCAGCAACAATTTCATCTATTGAATCTCAACCATAAATAGTACTTCCTCCATTTCATAGTTTAAAAATAGCTTGCAAGCCTTAGTAGCTAACTCAATTTAACTCCTGTCATTACTCTGTTCATCCTTTCATACTTAATACTAGGTATGCACTTACTGTCATTCTCATATCAGGAAATTATGTATGAATTTGTGCCTACTAAACTCTCAATAACTAGGTCTCCTTGACTCAGTTTCTGTTCCTTATATAACCTTCTAGAACCAAAAGCACAAGCTAAACTTGAAAAGAAAGAAAATATCCTCTTATATTCAACTACACCCGATTGTCATATTATAACGTTTCACCTAAGTTTCTTGGTCTTTCTCTCCAAATTTCATCATCTCCTAGCACAATTATGCTCTACCTATAAGGTATCATCTGCATGAACCCTTTACTGTACCATTTTCCTTCTTGACATAATATTTTATAATTTATTAACTTTACTTATACTCGACCTATGATTCATATCTATCATCGTTTTTATTGTGCCATTAACTTTTGTTGATTCCTGAAAGATTTCTCTCACTAATAAATTATTCCAACACTAATTCCACCCTTATCTAGGGTCATTAATTTGATCCTTGAACTTTCTACTGATTTATAACCATCCAGACTTGTCACTTTTCGTTCTACCCCTACTATTGTCCTCGTTATTGCTTCACTACAAAGTGATTCGTTGATCACACTAAACATGTTTGCCTGACATTCATAACGCACCTCTAACTACCGTCGCACGATCTCAAAAGTCTAACCTAAAACCTATGTGTCATTATCTATCATTCTTTTCCTCTCATCATACCTATTTGATCCCTTAGACTGACTTTTATTCAACTTACTGCTTACTAACTTCTCTTTCTCTACCTATTTAGGTAGTCCGCAATACCATCGCACACCTTCTAACATTTACTCATTATTATTGTATTCCATACCTCCATCACTTTTCTCACTAATGTGGTCCCATTTTGGGTTTTCCATCCTTGTCATTCTCCTTGCCAAGAATAACACTTAGCCTATCCTATATCTTAACTTTGTTCCTTTTATTATGCGCTCTTTAGGTTGTCCTTTCATTTATTTCCTTTGTCTTACCCAAAATAGAACTTGACTATTCTATCCCTGGTTCCATTCTTCTTCTTAACATAATAGCTGTACTTGCTAACTATATCTTTCAGAGTCTCTATCGCGTTATCATATGTCCTGCTACTCAGATTTGGTCCTTTGACCACTCTAGCTAGTACTTCCACTAGCATTTAGATTATATTGCATCTGCAATCAATTGCCCAAACTTTCATTCTGCACTTTCTTTATCCATTGGCCTTCTGTGATTTATCTTCGCTAATTTATTACTCTTAACACTATTATTATTATTATTATTTTCCATGTTTACTCAATTCCAAAACTTAAGATTTCGGGCACCCAAACCCGTCATCCAATTCAAAGGATTTACATCCATCGTGATCTGATTATATATGATTCCTATAATGGAACTTGTATCCTCTCCAGGATACCCGAGCCAACTACTCTCTACCACACTCTACAGTCCCATCTGGGACACTATTCCATAAGTCATCATTATCAGTAATAACCTTCGATCCATTCTGAAAAGATAGGACTATATCCTAACTTGCTGCAACAAAGGTACTACATCTACCACCTTGCCAGAACCATGTCAAGTTAATGACTCTTTTATCATATCATAGCTCTATAAATCATCAATTCATAGTTGCGACCTTCTCTAGGTAGTAGAGTTGTACTTTATTCCATACTGATACACACAAGGTATACTATTCTCACTCTATAAGTGTCACCTTTACTTTGCAACTAGTCCAAACCTCAGTCCGATGGCAACTCTTGATGTAACTCTAGCTCATGTCAGTAATCGAGTCACGACTCTAGTTATCACCCAACCGTGACCTTTCAATATTCTAACTCTAGACTCTTAGCCAGAGTTCCCAACTCCTCTGCAAATATAGAACTCTGCTCGCATAAGCTGTACCAAAGCAAGCCATCTCAAACACCCTCATTATGGAGCACCACGGGGATGCACAGCTCTACACAATAATCTCATGTCGATCAGAATCTGCAACTTACAGAGCAGACATCGAGAACATTGTATAGTTACTACGATACGTCCTGACAGACTAGGTCTCCTAATTTCTTATCTCTCCTGAATCTTCTATTATCACAAACTTATTCTGACTGGGTCATCTACTGATGACTGCCAGTAGTGGTATCCTCATCCTTATCTAGGGCAACTGTACTTTTAAGACTCACTTTTATGTACTCGTGTCTTACGCGAAATGGGCACACCATTTAAACCCATACTGACAAAAATATAACATTTCTTGGAGTACGTATCCTCATGATAGATCTCACATGTCTACTAACTCTATTTCACATTTCTGTGTACTCCACGAAAATCAAGACACTAACTGAGGTAATCTTATATTTCCCGAGGTATAACGTAGAATCTAGAAACAAAGAATTACAGGAAAAGACGAAACAGAATCCTATACTCCGCATGTGACTCCTAGTAGACTCTTCCCAACATTTTAGACAAACATTCCCTAAGAATCTGGAGCCTAAGCTCTGATACCACATTTGTCACGACCCAACCTATGGGCCGGACCGGCACTAGGACCTGGGCCAGCCTAAAGCCCCCGAGGCCCGTAGTAAGCCTTAACTGTTCATTTACCCAATTCTAAGGCCCATTGGGCCCAAATTCAAGAAAACAAACGGACAGAGTCCGGCCATAAAATGGACTTTCCAACGGGGAGTTTTCGACTCACCCGACCTGTAAACACAATATATAGTCAATTGGGGAGCTCAGCTCACCCTCCACATACTCATCAACATAAAATAAATGGGAGCTCAGCTCCCTCATCCAATCCATCAAACATGCATAGCACATTTAAGTTTACAGGTCCAAAAATAATAATTTAGTTTACAGACCCAAATCAAATAAACATTTCTAACACATGCGGAAATTCTAAGATTTAACAAGTTTATACAAACAGTAGTAATCGACCTGCGAGGGAGAAAGCAGGTTAACCTCAAAAAAATATCCTCCTGTGGCCTGTAAAAATTTTTGAACAGGAGTGAGCGTTCGACTCAGAGAGTAAAATATCAATTTTAACCATAATCTCTATAACTATCTGTAACTAATGCACCCTGTAGCGTGAAATGCAACATCAACATCATATTCACATCATAGCATCAAAAAGGTAATTTGGAGCACTCACGCACCCTGTAGCATCAATCATAATATATTGGGAGCTGATCCCCTATACAGCTCTCTTAAATCCAACCTGGTGCCAGCGAAGAACTCAAGCCGGACTTTCGCTTAATAAACCAAATCGAGGGTCCCAGCGAAGAACTCAAGCCGTGACTACCCCGTCCTATCCATAGTCCACACCACATCACACGCACGCCAACGCACGCTTTGCTCCAAATTACCACAACAACACTCATGGCACATTAATTATGAATGCAACATAAATCGTGCCTAGAGTTTAACTACATAAATATATGCATATAAGTGATGCATGGGCATCTTGAACATATAATAATATCGAAATTATAATTAAAATTAATATTTTACTCACGGACTTGACGACAATCACGTGGCGGTGGGCGGAGGAAGAAGGTCATCGCTCACTGACAATTACATTACATTTATTTAACACAAATGACTCAATACAAATAAAGAAAAGACCAAATACGTCCTAAGTCATGCCGAAAATCCGTGAGTCTCCCCTATACCTAGGACCTACCCAACTGCAAAGTGCTCAAAACACACTTCTATATCCACAATCCATATATCCACAACTCAATCACATCACACAGCCCATCCTGGGCCCATCAAATCAATCATTCATCACAATATGAAAAAATTTCAATTTAGTCCTTATAATTGATCATTTTTGCAAAAATTGCCCAAACAAGCTCTAAAAATTATAAAACTTTGCCCATGGTCCTTAGCAATATTACTAAGCTATTGCAAAAAGAATCATAATTTTATAAGCTACCAGGAATATTTTATGGATTTTTAATCCTATTTAAGCACTAGAAAATTACGAAAAAGCAAGGTTCGGGTTTACCTTTGCCGACTCCGACTTCGGAAACGCGGTCGGGACGTCTGACAATGGTGGGGTAGCCAAAACCTCGATCCAATTCGGAGACTTTTCCGGTAACGGGTCTGTCTGGCCGGAAATTCACAGACCCGGACAACTGTCGAATTTCCGCGAATTGAGGATACCTACACGAAGCCCAATAATAATATATAAAAAATCAGGGGTGTTACAATAGGGATCTGTTTTGATCTTAGCTGTCTCACTTGATAGTCCACTATGGCTACAGGTTGCTCCTCAAATGTCAAATTCTCCTTTAGTTCTATTACATCCGGCTGTAGTACATGAGAAGGATCGGGAATGTATTTCTTGAGCATGGAGATGTGAAACACGGGATGAACGTGAGAAATGTTGGGTGGTAGCTCCAACCGGTAGGCAACTGCTCCAACTCTATCCGTAACCTCAAAAGGTCCGATATACCGAGGTGCCAACTTGCCCTTCTTTCCAAATATCATGACTCCCTTCATTGGAGAAACCTTCAGGAATACATAATCGCCTACTGCAAACTCCACATCCCTCCGTCTGGGGTCTGCATAACTCTTCTGCCTACTGAAAGCTGTTTTCAATCGTTCCCTGATTAAGGGAACCATCTCTGATGTGTACTGCACTAGGTCTACATCATGCACCTTCGCTTCCCCCATTTCTGTCCAACACAGAGGAGACCTACACTTTCTTCCATATAGTGCCTCATAGGGTGCCATCCCTATCTTTGGAATAATGCTTGTTGTTGTAGGCAAACTCCACCAAAGCTAGCTGATCATCCCATTGACCTCCAAAATCCAAAACACTCATGCGAAGCATGTCTTTCAGTGTTTGGATTGTCCTTTCACACTGTCCGTCTGTCTGAGGGTGGAAAGCCGTACTAAATTTCAACTGTGTGCCAAGTGCCTCCTGCAACTTTCTCCAAAATCGAGAAGTGAACTGGGGCCCTCTGTCAGATATTATGGAAGCCGGAACCCCATGCAATCTGACTATTTCTCGAATGTAGAGTCAGGCGTACTGTGCCACAGAATATGTAGTCTTCACAGGCAAAAAGTGAGCTGATTTGGTTAAGCGGTCTACAATTACCCATATGGAATCATATCCTCGCGTGGTACGAGGCAACTCAGTCACAAAATCCATGGTGATCATTTCCCACTTCCATTCTGGGATAGGGAGCTCCTGCAGCTTCCCAGACGGTCTCTGGTGTTCAAACTTCACCTTTTGACAAGTCAAGCACTTGGACACAAAGTCTGCTATGTCTCTCTTCATGCCATTCCACCAATAGCTATTCTTCACATCATGGTACATCTTGGTGGAGCCTGGGTGGACACTTTACAGTGTATAGTGTGCCTCTCGCATGATTTCGTCTTTGAGATTGTCCACATCGGGCACACATATCCTAGAACATTGCACTAGGGCGCCATCATTGGCAAATCCAAACTCACCACCTTCACCTTGCTGTACTCTTTCTATAATCTTCATCAATTGTTGGTCTCTGTGCTGGGAAACTCTAACTCTGTCTCTCAAGTCTGGCCTCACTGAAAAATGAGCCAACAACACCCCCTCATCTGAAAGATCTAGGATTAAACCTTGATCCATCAACTCATGTACCTCCTGAATCAATGGTCTCTTTTCTGCTGAAATGTGCGCTAAACTGCCAGAAGATTTTCTGCTCAAAGCATCTGCTACTACATTGGCTTTCCCAGGGTGGTACTGGATGGTGCAATCATAGTCTTTCAGAAGCTCCATCCATCTCCTCTGTCTCAAGTTTAAATCCCTCTGTTGGAAGATGTACTTCAAACTCTTATGGTCGGTGTATATCTCGCACACTTCACCATACAGGTAGTGTCTCCAGATTTTTAGTGCAAAGATTACAGCCGCCATTTCCAAATCATGGGTGGGGTAGTTCTGCTCATGCCTCTTCAGCTGTCTTGAAGCATAAGCCACTACATTTCCATTCTGCATCAAAACACACCCTAAGCCAACTCTGGAGGCGTCACAATACACGGTGTATCCTTCACCACTCTTAGGTAGTGTCAACACAGGGGCAGTGGTTAGACACTCCTTAAGCTTCTGGAAACTCTCCTCACAGTCATCTATCCAAATGAATGGAACATTCTTCCGGGTTAACTTAGTTAGGGGAGCTGCTATCCTGGAAAAATCCTGTACAAAACGCCTATAGTAGCCTAGACCAGAAAACTTCGCACCTCGGATCGTTGTAGGCCTAAGCCAATCGATTCTGACTTCAATTTTCTTGGGATCCACTTGAATGCCGTCACTAGAAACCACGTGTCCCAAGAATGAGATGCTTTCTAGCCAAAATTCACATTTCGAAAATTTGGCATATAGCTGGTGCTCCCTCAACGTCTGCAACACCATTCTCAAGTACCACACGTGTTCTTCCTTGGTCCGAGAGTATACCAAAATGTCATTTATGAATACGATGACAAAACGGTCCAAAAATGGCTTGAACACCCTGTTCATCAAGTCCATGAAGGCTGCTGGTGCATTAGTGAGTCCAAAAGACATCACCAAGAACTCATAATGACCATACCTTGTCCTGAATGCCGTTTTGGACACGTCCTCATTCCTGATTCTCAACTGATGGTAGCCTGATCGCAGGTCTATCTTGGAAAAGAATCTTGCCCCTTGGAGCTGATCAAACAGATCATCGATCCGAGGAAGTGGATACTTGTACTTCATAGTCACCTTGTTCAGCTGTCTGTAGTCAATACACAACCTCAATGACCCATATTTCTTTCTTACAAATAGCACAGGAGCGCCCCAGGGTGAAGTGCTCGGGCGTAGAAACCCTTGTCCAAAAGCTCCTGTAGTTGCTCCTTCAGCTCTTTCAATTCTGCTGGGGCCATCCTGTAAGGTGGCATGGATATGGGATTTGTACCCGGAACAACATCAATGCAGAACTCTATTCTCCTTTCTAGTGGCAACCCTGGAAGCTCTTCAGGGAAGACATCCATAAATTCTCTGACAACAGGAACATTTTCCATGTTGACACCTTCTACAGATGTATCTCTCACCAATGCCAAATACCCTTGGCATCCACGCCTCAACATTTTTCTAGCACTAATTGCTGACACCAAATTATATGGAGCCACGCTCCTGTCACCATCAAAGCTAAATTCTTCCACACCAGGTATGTGGAAATACACCTTTTTGTTCTTGCAGTCTAAGGTGGCGTAATGAGTTGCCAACCAATCCATCCCCAAAATTACATCAAAATCCATTACTGGTAGAGGAACCAAGTCTGCTAGGAGGATCTTTCCATCCACCACTACTGGGCTACCCGGAAAAACCATATCTACATCTATATTGTCACTAAGTGGGGTAGCTACCGACAAAGGACATTCTAAGGTTGTAGGGTTTCTACCCAACCTCATGGCAAACACAGGGGAGACAAATGAGTGCGTAGCACCCGGATCTATCAAAACACGAGCCTCATAGGAACAGACCAGAAGAATACATGCCACAACTGCATTTGAAGCTTGAGCATCCTGGTGGGTCAGGGTGAAAACCCGAGCTTGACCCCTACGAGTGGCGTAACCACGATCATCGACTTCTACCTGCTGATCTACCTCCAAATCCACGTCCCCCTTGTCCTCGGCCTGTTGACCATCGACTGCTGCCATCTTTGGAAGCACCCGGATACATCTGACGAGGAACATTTGCAACAGAACCCTGTGACCCCATCTGTGGCTCACTGAACACGGGGCATTCCCTAGCAAAGTGACCTGGTTGGCCACACCTGAAGCATACTCCTGAACCCATCAAACAAGGTCCTGAATGTCCTCTTCCACACTGTGCACAAGGTGCTAAGGAAGATCCTGAACCAGACCCAAAACTGCTGTACCCTGAACTGTGACCCCTTCTTTGGATCGTATCAGTCTGAACCCTCGAGGTTTGTGTCTAAAGCCACTCTTCTTGTTCCTACTTTTTCCTCTGTAATTACTCTGGCCACCACAGTCTGGAGTACCCATTTGGGGAACACCGGTAGAACCCTCTGCTTTGTTTTTCTTTGCTCTTCCGCTGTCATCCACAGCATAGCTAATCTCTATCTGTCTGGCTCGATCAACTACCACATCAAACGACTGATCCGACATCATGGCCAGGTTTGCATACCTTCTGTCAAGCCCCTTTAGGAATCTTTTCACCTTTATAGTTTCTGTAGCTACTGCTGTAGGGGCATATCTGCTCAATTCTAGAAATTCTGTAGCATATTCATCTACAGACCTACCATTCTGTCTTAAGGCCTCAAAGGCCCACTGCTTCTGATCTTTGAAGCTTTCTGGCACAAACCGATTGATGACCAGTTCCATAAACTGAGTCCACCACAAACCCTCCATCCGAGATAATATATAGTCATTCATCCATTGTCTAGGCATAGGCCCCATGACATGCTGCATATACTCTATAAGTCTTCTATCACCAATCGCACTGCTCTCGCCGTCATAGAATCCAAAAACTGATATGCATCGTCTGACACATCATAAGTACCAGGCACCAACTTCTTAAAATTTATTATCTGTTTGTAAGGTTCTCCTCTTGGTGCGGTGGACTGCTGCTGCTGTGGAGGGTGGACCATATACTGCGCCATCATATCGATGGTTCTCTGTAACCCAGCTAGAGTAGCTGCCATGGGGTCCATGGGACCCTGTGCCATGAAAGACTATTCCTGAACTGTGGGCAGCTGCTCTTTTACTTGAGCAGCTCTAGGACTCCTGCCCCGCCTCCTCGGGGCAGGCGCCTCATCCTGTGCTGACACCTTGTCAGGCACATCTGGTTCTGGTGCAGTGGTAACTCTCCTGCTTCTACGCATTTTCCAGAAATTCAGCAGCATTAGCCCACAAAATTCAAAACTGCACGTTACATATCTCTATAGACTCATATTTACACACAATATATGAAGCAGAAACTAGAAGCAAAGATGACAATGCAAGACGAATGTGGACCCTATTTTTCCGCATGTGACTCCTAGTAGACTCTTCCCAACACTTTAGATGAACATTCCCTAAGAATCTGGAGCCTAAGCTCTGATACCATATTTGTCACGACCCAACCCATGGGCCGGACCGGCACTAGGACCTGGGCCAGCCTAAAGCCCCCGAGGCCCGTAGTAAGCCCAACTATTCACTTAACCCAACTCTAAGGCCCATTTGGGTCCAATTTCAAGAAATCAACCGGACAGAGTCCGGCCATAAAATGGAGCTACCAACGGGGAGTTTTGACTCACCCGACCTGTAAACATAATAAATACTCAATTGGGGAGCTCAGCTCACCCTCCATATACTCATCAGCATAAAAATAAATAGGAGCTCAGCTCCCTCATCCAATCCATCAAACATACATAGGATATTAAGTTTACAGGTCCAAAATAATAATTTAGTTTACAGACCCAATCAGATCAACATTTCTAACACATGCGGAAATTCTAGGAGTAAATAAAATTACACAGATATTGATAAACAACCTGCGAATGAGAAAAGCAGGTTAACTGCAATAAAAATCCTCCTGTAGCCTGAAAAATATTGAACAGGAGTGAGCGTTCGACTCAGAGAGTAAAATATCAATTTTAACCATAATCTCTATAACTATCTAAAACTAATGCACCCTGTAGAGTGAAATGCAACATCGACAACATTTTCAATCATAACATCAAAAAGGTAATTTGGAGCACTCACACACCCTGTAGTATCAGTCATAATATATGGGAGCTGATCCCCTATACAGCTCTCTTAAATCCAACCTGGTGCCAGCGAAGAACTCAAGCCGGACTTTCGCTTAATAAACCAAATCGAGGGTCCCAGCGAAGAACTCAAGCCGTGACTACCCCTCGAAGGATCGGGTCCCAGCGAAGAACTCAAGCCGTGACTACCCGTCCTATCCATAGTCCACACCACATCACACGCACACCAACGCACGCACACTGCTCCAAATTACCACAACAACATCCATGGCACTTTAACAGTTATCAATGCAACATAAATCGTGCCTAGAGTTTAACTACATAAATATATGCATATAAGTGATGCATGGGCATGCTTGAACATATAATAATATCGAAATTACAGTTAAAATTAATATTTTACTCACAAACTTGACGGTGGTCACTGAGGCGGCTGGGCGGAGGAAGAAGGCTGTCCCGGCTCACCTGACAATTACATTACAATTTTTAATATAAATGACTCGATACAATCAAGAAAAGACCAAATACGTCCTAAGTCGTGCCGAAAATCCGGCAGAGTCTCCCCTATACCTAGGACCTACCCAACCTGCAAAAGGGCTCAAAACACACTTCTATATTCACAATCCATATATCCACAACTCAATCACATCACACAGCCCCTCCTGGGCCCATCAAATCAGTCATCCATCACAATATGTAAAATTTCAATTTAGTCCTTATAATTAATCATTTTTGCAAAAACTGCCCAAACAAGCTCTAAAAATTCTAAAACTTTGCCCCGCAGTCCTTAGCAATATTACTAGGCTATTGCAAAAAGAATCATAATTTTCTGAGCAACCACGAATATTTTATGGATTTTTAATCCTAGTTAAGCATTAGAAAATTACGAAAAAACAAGGTTCGGGTTTATCTTTGCCGATTCCGACTTCAGGGACGCGCTCGGGACGTCTGACAATGGGGGGGGGGTAGCCAAAACCTTGGTCCAATTCGGAGACTTTTCCGGTAACGGGTCTGTCTGGCCTGAAATTTGCAGACTCGGTCAACTGTCGAATTTCCGCGAATTGAGGATACCTACATGAAGCCCACAACACGGGGGTTAGTACATAAATTTTTCAGAATTTTCTAAGCTCATTTAATGCTCGAAAAAACACTACGAAGTTTCGTGGGACCCCAGAAAAATGGTGTCGGAAAAATTTGAAATTTATGTCGCCGCGAAGGTCTCGACGAGTGGAGCGCTCTGGTACTCTCGATTTTCTCGTGGGATTCATGGTTTGTGAGAAATCTAGCCCGAAAGTCAAAATGGGCTAAAACTTCCCGGGCAAAAATTGGACAAACCGCTCGATGGATTTCGGTGTTCTTGGTGTCTATGGAAAGCTCTCGTCGAGTAGATGATTTTAGACATAAAACCCGGTCCAATTGGTGGCCGAATCGGCCAGATTTTGGCCGGGGAAGTCGAAGAGTGGCACGCGCAGGGGAGGGCGTTCTGCGCTGCCAGCCGTCGGGCGCGGCCGGTGGTGGGATGGTGGTGGTCGCGCGGTGAGTAGGGTGGCGGGAGGTGGTGGCCTGGCCAGGGGCAGGAGGAGAGAGAAAAGAAAGAAAAAAGGGGAGGAGGTCTGGATGCGCGAAAGAAAAGGAAAGAAGAAAAAGGGAGCCGGTCCGATTCGACCGGTCCGATCCGGTCTGGTCTGGTTCTATTCTGCCGGTTCGATTCGAAATACAAAATTTTGAATTTTTACTCTGCCTCGGGACCGAAAACGAGCTCCAAAAATTCTGAAAAAATTCTAGAAAACTCAGAAAAATTCGTAGACTCTAAATATATTTTTAGTTTTGCCACGTGGTGTTTAAATAAATTTTTAAAAATCATCAAAGTTTATATTTTCGGAAAATCGAACCCGATTTTTAAAATCCGAAAAATCTCAAATAATTTCTTAAAATTTAAATAAAATTAAAATACCAAAAATACTCATAAAATAATAAAATCTAAAATTTTGGGGTGTTACATCTAGTATGGCCACTCATTCACCTTAACATTCTTATCTGTGCAACTCTTATCTTAGATGCATACGACTCTTTCAATGCCCAACACTCACTGCCATATAACATAGCCGGTCGTATGGCTATACGGTAAAATTTTCCTTTCAATTTATTGAGATTCTTACGATCACATAAAACTCCCGTGACATGTCTCCACTTCAACCATCCGGCTTTAATCCTATGACTAATATCCTCCTCACATCCCCCATCTACTTGAAGGACTGAGCCTAGATATTTAAAGTGATTACTTTGGGCAATATCACTCCATTCAAATTAACTCCTTCCCTATCACCAGTTTGGCCTTCACTGAACTTGTAATGCATGTATTCTGTTTTCGTTCTATTTAACTTAAAACCCTTTGACTTTAGAGTATTTCTCCAAAGTTCTAGCTTAAATAAACAAGTGATTAAAAAATAATCCTAAAAAATTATTTTTGAGATTTTTCTTTTAAAAAAGAAAGAATAGATAGTGATTTACTTTTTTTTATCGAGATAAAGGACAAAGAAGGAGATGGATAAAAGAAAGCACACTGAAAATTAGAGAGAGAGAGGAGGTGTGTGTGTGTAAGGGGAGAGAGTGATATGAATTTTATATATAGTATTTTTTTAATTTTTTTTTATTTTACACCATGACATTGTCATATATAAAGTTAGCTAGTGATACAGGTGATTTCTAGCATGAGAGATTGAAGTGTAATAAATTTTAAAATTAAGAAATTTTATGATAACAAACTAAAGATGAAGGACGTAGGTAAAACAATTTAAAAAATTGAGAGACTAAAATATAAGAAATTTCAAAATCAAAGAATTTATGATAACAAATTAAAGATAGAAAACATAAATATAACTACTTCAAATGCTAAGGAGATAATTAGCCTTGATCATATTTCATGGAATTAAAGTAAATTTTATAATCCATCCTTATTTTGCCTCATATTTCACTTTTGTCTCATAACTTCAATTTATTACTAAAAAATCTCTAAACTTTAAATTTATTTGACCCAAAAAAAAAATCTTCAACCTTCAATAGTAAATTTCCATATTACAAATTTTAGTTATAATATGACATCTATAAATATAATTCAACACTTCTCAACGAAGGATAAATCCTTTACCTTCCTAAGAAGCAAATTGTTATGATAACATTATATTTTTATGTTAAATCCAAGTGATTGTTGAAACAACCATAATATTTTGAATTAAAAAACAAAGAGTTAAAAAGGTAATTTAATTTCTTTTTAATTTGTAAACCTAATATGTTAAGAGAAATTTTTATGAAGTAAAAAAAATTAAAAAAAAATAGTAATAAATTAAATTTAAAGAACGGAATGCTATAAAAACTACCGCATGGAATCACAATTTTTCAACTTCCCACGAACACAAGATAAAATAATTTCAAGACTCTAATCAAACTATGAGACGATTTTCTATGCTTGGCACAAGAGATGAGACATTAGAGACAAAAATTGATGCAATGCATAACAAAAATTGATAGGAAAATGAATGCTTTGACGATGCATTGAGAAGAGAAATTTCTAAAATTCAAATACCATCATTGCATTTAAAAGAGCTTGGGAATCATTTATCACACAGCAAATATGTGATGGAAGTTCCGTCTCAAATGCATCAAGGGGGGAAAAATCAAATAATGCATTCAAAGAGTTAAAGCAACAAGAACGCTTCACTAGAATAGACCAATGTACAAATACACAAAATGCCCTAAACTAAATCCTCACAGCTCCACCGCGTCAGGAACCAAACATGCTGATTAAGCAAAACACATTACATTACACGAGCCCCTTCGCTAAAAGCTTCAACTGCTGTCGACTCAGATGGGGCACCATAAAATACAACGCTGAGGGACGGGCTAATTTGCATAGATACCCATAGGGCAGGCATGCCAACCTACCACTCTCCTCTATTTCAGACATTGAGACACCTCCAATGGAGAACCAGCTCTTCAACTTACAAAATACACTTACAGAAAAAGCAATACCATTATCAATTTTTAACTCCCCAACCTCACCGTTACTTGCCTTTAATTATTATCCTTTACTAAGCATGTCACCCATTTGAGTCTGACAACAAAGTGAGGACATCAGTGTCGACAAAATTTGACTCTATCGCGAGCTCAAGAGGGGTTTTACCTCCCCCATTCACAGCCTGAGGATCCGCTCCCCTGCAAATGCATTGGGACCCTTAGTACCACGTCATAGAAATCCATTTCCTTCCCCCCCCCCCCCCCCCCCCTTTTTTTGTCTGTGTACATGCATGCATTGTGTGGGGAGAAGTATGGTAGATAAGTGACACGTGCACAGGCCACAACACTACTCAGGTGTGCAAAATAGTGAAAAGACAAACAACCTAATAAAATTCTAAAACCATGACACAGTAAGTCACCTTAAAAGGAGCAATTTTGCAAACACAGCTCTGCCTCTAAGAATACAACGGTGCAGTGGCGTCTGACCCCTCGAGTCAGTTGAATTTATATTTGCACCATACTGTAAGAGGAGTTCTAACATGCCAATATCTGCAGTTTCGCAAGCAAGGTGAAGCAAGGGACACCCATCAAGATCCTCCAAGGTCTCACCTTCACCAGTACCAGCCAAATTTAAAGAGCTAGTGGAGGACCTGTCCAATGAATTCCCTGTTGAGCAGCTAGAGCAGTGATCAAGGCCTGTCTGCTCTTGTAGTAACATCACTCTAGCAAGGGTTAGAGAAGAGCTACAAGATGCTTGCTCATACACGGCATTGACATCTGCTTCATGATTAACAATAAGACGGTACACAGACTTCTTATCGCTAGCACGAACAGCTTCTGCCATCTGTTGTGTCACTGAATGAGGATATTGACTGTCTCTAGGCTTGCGAACAAACAGCTTTTCTGCATACTGTGATTTATAGAAAAAAAAAAAGGAGGATTTCACTTCCAAGGTTTCATAGAAGTCCAAAAAGTCAACCAAGTAGCATACAACAAAAAGCATCTTTGTTGTCATTAACAAATAGGAAATCTTATGTACTCTGCTTAAATATTGTGGTGAGGCAGACAAACACGTTCATTTTGCTGAATCTCCATCCAACTCACTCTCTCTCAAAAAAGGAAAAGGTGGGGAGGAGAGAGGGTGGTGGAGTGGTGTGACACAGCTAAATTATGGTGAAGATTTCTATCAGAGCGAGAAAATTGTGCCAAGAATTGAATGAAAATATTTGAACAAAAAAAGCAAAAACAAGCTCACTGGACCCATTATCCACTCCAAACCATGGCAATGTCTCCAACCAAAAAGACAATAGAAGTTAAAAGCGTTAGGTAGATAGACCTTTGCATTGATAAACTTCTCCTTTACTGAGATAGACTCAGCTGGACTGGGTTTGCTGATAAAATGCAGCTGCGATTTATCAGACTTGTACGAGCTTCAGCATCAGAATACTAAGGAATGTTAGCAACCAATAATAAAACCAGATGCATATCACCGGCAATGAAAGGAAATCTCTACTCAGATTAAAGAGGATTCTTTACCCTGTGGAGATGAGATCAACCTGAAGGGTGCTTCTTGATTGCAATAACTCCTCCCAGACTGAGTTTGCAAAGGCATTTCCTAGAGATTGAAACAAACTTATAACAGAAGGTTCCCATACTTTGACATCAAGTGTGAGGGACCTCACCTGCAATCCAATTCAAAACAAGAACAATAGCTGCATGAGTAAACAGACTGTACTAATATCATTACCAAAACAGGACTTGGTTTACATAACAGAACATCTCTATGAGGAAGAGTCTCCTCCATAATAATCCTGCCCAAACATCTTCTAAGATGCAAGTTCTACGACTGTCAAATCTAGTAAT
Organism: Hevea brasiliensis; assembly: GCF_030052815.1. Classification (NCBI taxonomy): domain Eukaryota; kingdom Viridiplantae; phylum Streptophyta; class Magnoliopsida; order Malpighiales; family Euphorbiaceae; genus Hevea; species Hevea brasiliensis. The sequence continues at coordinate 112,190,932 of NC_079495.1, forward strand.
CTTATTATTGTAAATGTAGCTTGCTTAATTTATCCAATAAAATAAAAAGGATTAGATATTTTGGGCCTGCATATGATCTGATAATCTTCAAAATCAATCAGACATTAACAATGCAATTGAACACAATTAGCAAAGGGCTATCCACCTATCAAATATCATTCAGGCATGATGCCCAGTTTATTTAAAGAACCATTCTAATTGCTTGCTGTGGCTCTCACACAGAAATTTCCATATAATACATTCCACTGATGTTTGATGGCATGATGCACCCAAGACCAAAAGCATAGCTCACAATGGAACACCATGTAGAGGTCAAATAACTCAAATGGAATAGGTTACCTTTGATATATGCACGCCAAGATTACGGTGAACACCAGAACACTCGATGCAAACAAGAACACCAAGATTTAGGGATGCCCAATCTGGCTCTGGGGCACCACAATCAGCACATTTATCATTCCCACATACTCTTCGCAGCACATCAATTGGCTTCTCTGCACTGGATCGCTGTTGTGAAATTCTTGAAGGTCGTTCATGAAGATGTGCACCAGTAAGGCTCCTCTCAGATGTAAATTCATCACCAGCAGAGTGGTCAAAGTCAGCACTTTCAAATGAACTGCTCTCACTGGCAGACCGATGATGACCACTTCCCATTGGGATAGCAGGCAGACACTGAAATTTAATTAGACAACAACTGTCAAAATGACAAATTAATAAAACTTAATGATGAAATGCTATTCAAAATTACCCTCTCAGGAGCCTGAGAGCTGAGTAATGAAGCAATAACCCCTGTTATTTTTTCAATCCAATCCATTTGATCCAGTGTGCTCTCTGCCTGCACTGACAAGCATAAACAAACATTATTAAGGATCTATACTGATTGCTGAAAAGCAACTCCAAATTAAACATTAGTTCACCAATCTCCAGCATAATCATCAATCAATGATGACTGTATATTATGACCATATATTTCAGGCTGAGTAACCTTACCTAAATTCAAATATTAAGGATATACCTTACATCATACCTGCAAAGTGTAGTTCTTTGTTGGTGAAATAATCCTGAAGCAAAACCGCAAGTCTGACTGGTCAGCATCAACCTTGATTGTTGATGTAAGGAGGTTCACAGTATGGTGAGCGACAGATTTCTCATCATGTACTCCACCATGATAATGAGAAGATAGCCACCGACTCAACAATCCAGATCCAAGCTCAGAACTATTCCTTTGACCAGAAAGTTGACTACCAGAACCCTAGAAACATATCAATCATAGTGATGAAGTTGGAAATTTACAAATTTAAAAGGAAAATGAAGAGAGACATAAATGAGCATTTTATGCATAACCTTTTTTCACATAAATTACTTACAGATGATTTGCTACATTGTTTGCGATAGTAATACAACATTCCTCGGCTATCAAGAACAAAAAACCTTCTTTTCCAGTCACCTCGCAAGTTTGAGGAACGTTTAGATAGATAACCTTGCCTAATGGTTTGGACCTGAAAGTTCACTCACTCCTTTAGAGCTAGAACTAGACACCCAAAGAACAAAGTGAATATCTTTTGAAGTATGTGTACCTTTCCCCTTGCAGCAGATTGCATTACTGCCTCTATCATTTTATGTGAACTTCTACCAATGGCTTGTATACCATCTCCATTAGATCCATTAGAACCATTGGAAGACCATCTACTCTCGCGATCAATCTGCCTTTTGTACTCTTGCATCCTTTCGTTAAGAGCTGCCTGCTCATAGTTGGACCTCTCTCTTGACTGTTGAGCATAAGTCAGAACCTGCAAAACAAGAAGTATATTATCCCCATAAATTGATAAAACAAAGCCTTATATAGAATATTTTGGCTGACCACATAAAACTTGTTTAAGTGTTTTGCTTCCTCTGTTGCCAATCAAAACTTCCAGTTCCTTAACAAGTTGATCATTACCCATCCCAACATTTGTGGGCACTTAAGAAGCAAACAAAAATTCAAGTATCAGCTTTTAGCTTGAGCTTGAGATGACAAAGCCTGCCATCACCTCTTGATATAACCCCTCCCCCCCCCAACTGTCAATCTATCAATATGTATCTGTAAACTCTAGGAAATTGCCACTTTAAACTTCCCAGCCATTTGTGCTGATTTTGCTTACCACTGGAGGATAACCACAGGTACCACTTACTGTGCTATCACAGAAATGGCTATAAGGGCAAATCTGATTGCTCTTCCCTTTTTTCCCTTTTATTGGTAACATTTGGTTTACTTTGTGATGTTTATAGGAATGAGCTAGACCAGAGCAGAAAATAAGTAGATATTGTATATTTTACAGCATAATGACAAATATGGAAACCAAATTTCTTCCAAACTAAAGAAATATATATAATTATATATATAACCTGATTTATATATGGCTCCATTTGATGCAACAACTCATATCCCTGCATGAAAAAGGGTTCTTCATGAGTACACAGATGATTAAAGCAAGTTGAATAGGCAGAGAAGATCCACAAGCTGTATACCTGCTTGAAGTAACGAAGATGTGCATCCATTGTCCCACTGACAGCTTCTAAAAATTCAAACCTCTTTTTTGCTTCCACATTAGAAAGTGCAGTCACCTACACAGAAAAAGAGCAGATTATTGACGCATCTGCTACTGAATATACAATATCATTGAAAACAATAATTATGGGAAGAGCAGCTAGTTTGGGATGTTGTCTTACTAGATTAAAGCGAGCTTGCTCAAATGCAGATCTTGCAGCATGAAGCTCCTGCATATAGCAAACAATGTTAGAAATTAACAGACAATTATGGCTAATGCTGATATATAAATCGAAAAAAACATGCCACATAATACCTCCTCTAATAGAGTAGCTACATCAGTCTTCGTGCCCTTTCTCAGTGACAGAAACTTCTCCCGAGCCTACGTATACCATGAAAACTAAAATCAATTAACCATGGCTTTGGAGATGTTTTAGCTGTTTAGACATGAATTTGATTGCTGATAGGATTGAGAATCCAGATACCTTAATTCAAGTTCTCAAATATGAATCTAAGCAAACTATAAAGTGATGTAAAACAAATCCTTCTGCAGAATATAATTGCACAATCCAACTTCCTAATCCTAAGCCAGTTCAACAAGGTGCTACTTGCATACTTGGAGAAATATAAACCACAGATTTGGAAGCTCAGAGTTCAATACTCTTGCATAACTGTAACCTCATCTCAAAAGAAGAATTAAATGCATCACAAGTGTATGCTGAAAATCTCATCCCAACATGACTGAAAACGGAAAGTTATGATTTGTAGTTAAAATGACTGAAATTTCATCCCAGCATACATGCAAATGATGTCAATAGCAATGAGAAAATTATGAGCAATCCCACAAGAGGGAAGCACCTGATCATATATAAGGCTAGCCTTGTCAAAACGTTTCCTTGCTTCCTGCACAAAGACAAGATCTTTTAAAAATATGAACCCAAAAGGACGTTTATGAATTGAGGAATAGTGACATGTATGGAAATATTAAATGAACATCAAAAGGGGGGTCCTTAAAGCAGAAATTTGAGGGAGAAACTTTGCAATAATCAATATTCAAACAGCAAAATCCTAACTCCTGAGCAAGAGCCCTTGGACAATCTCGCTAAATGAAAAAGTTAGGTGCTTGGAGAATATGGAACCTATAAAAGAGAGAGATTAACAAAAACTAATTACTTGAGCAACTACCAATAAATATGTTCTAATTAATAAAAGTTTTTAAGTATACGTAGAAGAAAGTGGTCAAATTACAACATTGCAAATGCATTTTCTGCAAAAACTCAGTTGCCAGGTATTTCCCCTATGGTTGCATATTATAAATTCACTATTATATCTGCAAGAATTGGCAATTGCAGTACCTTGACCTCATGCAAATCAATATTGACAAATTGTAGTAATCTGTCATTTAGCATGTGCTCAACCTGAAACAAGGAAATGAGAAGGACCTCAGGTCAGATGAGCAAACCTAAAACATTAAAAAAAAAAAAAAAGATTTTGTTGAGAAATAAAAATAATTAATGTAAAATATGGTGCTCTGAATTCTGACTATAACTTTCCCAAACTGCAAATATATTTGAATCAGAACAATGACCAACATCAAACTGGTCTAAATACTCCTTCCACTTCAATGAACACTGAGATGCTCCAGCTTCCTTGACCTGATTTCCACTTACATTAGATATCAATTTTAAAGAAGTTAGTTCCTCAAGAATTATTTGTCTGAACCATTCAATCTCTAGTGCACTACCCTTGTCAACATCCACTAAAAACACACTTCCGATTGAAACCTCCATCAGATTGCAAGAGAAAAAGAAAATATGAGTAAAGATAAGTGGAAAGCCTATAACAAGTCCAAGTCAGATTTCTGCATTGTCTTCCCCCCTAGATGTTTTAAAGTGCTCCTTGAAAGCAAATCATGTTGACAACAAAAATTATGAGAGAGCATCACCGTAAGAAACACACATTTTGAAGTACAATCAACTCAAGTCACATTGATTAGGGAAAAAAATATATATATATCTATATATATCTTGGTTAATTTTCTTAGATTATTGTTTGGATTGGATTAAAATTTTGTAAACAGGAAAAGTATTCAGCTTTTAAGAAAATTAACCAAGAAACCTAATGAACTAGTATAGAGTTTTCTAAGAAATAGCATTAAATTGATGGAGATTAGCATAATATTTTGCAAAATTTATGGAAAGCATAAACATCAGAATTACCTGAGATCGAAGAACCTCCTTGTATGTCCCAATTTCTCTCAAGGCTATGGTAAATTTTGTCATAACAGGGCCTACATTAGCAAATATTTGTTCCATCAATAATTACACCGTCTCATCTAAAGAGCAGCTAGACATTCCTAACTTATCACATAAAAAGTTAAAAGGACAAAAGAAAAAAAGGCCAGTACCGACTAAACTAACTTCCGATTCAAATAAAATTACCTCCAAAGGCCACACTAATAGGATCATTATGGCCTCCACCAAAAGCTTCTAAAGCACTAGCAAAGGCAATGTCCCCATCATATCCCTCACCTAGTCCTTCACTGCAAGTAAAAGAATGTGCTCATTAATCCTTTACAAACTCATTGCTCTTGAAATACTGGAGAAGGACACAGAAGCGGGGAGAGAGAGAGAGAGAGAGAGAGAGTGAGAGAGAGATTAACATGTTCCAAAAAAGAAGATGAAGAAAGAATTTGCTACTGTTGAAGGGCATTTAATGTCAATGCAACTAGTTAAAAACTAATTGAAAGTACGAGCAATTTAGCATCATAGAGTATGTAAGTTTAACACATTGATCAAAAAGCACATACAAATTACAAACTTAGAACAAACTTACAACTCTGTACAACTAGTTAAAAACATAATTGACAGTATGTACAATTTAGCATTGTTGAGTATGTAATTTTAACACATTGATAAAAAATAACATACAAATTACAAACTTTGAACAAACTAACAACTCTGTATTTTACGACACCAAAAACCTTCACACAAACTAGAAGTTTCAACACCTTAAAAATTTAAGGTTCTATGTCAATTATCTCAATTAAAGCAATTATGGTAGTTTAGAATGTCAACACTGTAAACTAATAAAGACCAAACATTAGATGTGGCATTGTTAAAGATACTTGTTGAAATGAAAAGGACATACGTGTATTTTCGACATCCTTTGTAGAACTTTAAACTCCTCTCCCTTAGCAATTCAGCACTTTCCTCCAAGGATTGCATCTGTTTCACCAAATAAATTATCAATGGCCCACTATAGTGCAGACAAATTAAAATCAATATATTCTACATGTAAATACAAGCATAACTACCACCATTAACACAATTTGTTTAAAACATCAACGTCCAAAGAGTAATAATAGCAAATATAGCAGTAGGATACAGTAGGAATATCTTGTAGCAAAGTAAATCCAAATGCATTTCATAAAATTAAAGACTTTAAAAACAAAGCTACTTGTACTGCAAATTATTTTAACTGTCAGATAAGGCACAAATATATCGGTTTATGTTAGCACCCCAAACTAACAATTCATGGTTAGGCAAGGATTATGACTGAAGATCAAGCAAGATAACCAAGGCAAGGCAATTAAGAAATTATTTTAGGAAGTTTCTATCTTTTGGACCTCGAAAATTCTGAAATAAGTGAAAGGATACTCGCACAAATAATCGCAAATGAAAAGGCAATAAGAAAAAAGTAACCAATTACTTTAACAGATATGATCATTTTTATTCAATAAACAAGCTTTCCCTTCTTATTGAAAGAAATAAATAAGCTTTCCTTAAACTCCCAAACTCTTTTCATAAACAAGAAGCTAAAAAGATAAAAACAGAAAATCATACCAATAATTTAAAGACTGCCCAAAAAAATAACAGCAATCTAACGAACCTAGCTATCCAAGCAATTGAACTATCCAAAACCCATAAATTTTTACTGCTTACCCTCTTCTTTTTTTTTTTTGCCTTATCGAATTTAGAAGAAGAAAAAGAAATAGGACGCCTGCGCTTAAATAGAAGATTTGTGATTTTCATTTTAGTACTTTCTCAGCAATCAATCAAGCTGTTAATTCAGCTTAACAAAACAAGGGGAAAAAAAAAATAAAACATTTCCTCGCGTTTCTCCGAGTCCAAAAAAAGGAAGTAGAGAGAGATACTGACCTGCTTGCGAAACATAGGAGAGTCGTCGAGCTTCGCGAAAGGCATTTTTGATACAGCGATTCTTCCTCTCCTTACGATAAATTCTAAAAACCATTACAACAATGCTCGATCTTGGTTGCTTGAAGCTAATCTAATGTCATAACCACCTTCAATCATCAAAATTAAGCTGAGATCTTGACTTGTACCCCGATCCTAAAGATACTCACCACGAGACACCCCCACCAAAAAAAAAAAAAAAAGCAGATATCAACCTACTACTTATAGATAATTAAGAATCAGAGATAGAAGAACTCGATTAGCTGAGTGCCCGAGCTCCAAACACCATTTTTTTTTTTTGGTTCTTTTTCTTTGTAGTTTCTTTGTTTGGTTGGTTTAAAACCCCTAGGCAAGCAAAGTAAAGGCAAATATGATCAAAGTAAGAAACCCTAGAATGGACAGGAAAACACGAGAGATTTTGGATTTAGGAGGTTGTGTTTATGGGAATCTTGGGAATTGAATGGAGATCGATTAGGCAACTTCATTAACCTGGAAATATGCAAACCGTGCGAGAGAGAGACACAGAGCATATATAAAAGCGTAAAACAGAGAGCTCAGCCCTCCCTTTTTCTTTTTCTGTGTATTTTTTCCTTTTTCTTTTTCTTTTTTTTTTTTTCCCCTTTTCAGATTTGGGAGGCAAAATTTTAGAAGAAGATGGCGTTTTAACCGTGTCCACAGTAGAGAGCTATATCAAAAACAGGCGGAAAGCATCGTGAGTGTTAAGAACGGTGTCGTTTGAGTTGCTTTAAAAGAGGATTTCGCCAGCTCTGAGCCACTGACAATGGCCACCTTTACACTGACATGCTAAACAGGGAAGACCGGTTTTACCAAAGCAAGTAACCGGAGCGTGTGCTAAGCTGTCCCTAAATATCCATTTTTTAAATAAAAACTTAAATTAGTTTTTGGGGTACACTATTTTCAAACACTTTTTTATTTAATTTCAATTAAATTTTAAATTCAAAATTTTATAATATTGAATAAAAATTATTATAATAACATCAAATTAAAAATAAGTAATTCTTTAACATTTTTTTTTTGCCATTGATTTGAATCTTATTGTATATAGCCTATGTTCAAGTAGAGTAAAAAATTATTTAAAACAATTTCACAAATATACTTTATAGTTTAATAGTTCATCACTTTAGGGACATTTGATTTTCATCAAATTAACATTTTAAATATTTCCTCGTTATATCTAAAGTCTAAAAATTTATTGACTATTGTCACATAATTTTAAAAATATTATTACATTAGCATTTTGAATTGATGAAAATTTAAAGTATTGTTTTAATAAATATAAAAGTTATTCTCACTAAATTAAGTGGTACATTTGTAAAATTATCCTTATTATGTTTAGCTTATGACAATTCCAAATGTTTCTAAGATTTTTAACTCTCTTATTTATCGTATTAATTTATAATTTTTTTATAAATTTAATATTTTTCATTAAATAAATTATTTAATTATTTTATTTATTAATTTGTATATAATTTAACAGATTTAGGTATTAGTAAAAAATTCTGTTTAAAAAGTAAAATAGATTTTAATTATATAAAATAAAATTTAAATTATTAAATTTTACATAGTATTGCTAGTATTTTTAAATATTATTATTATTATGATATTTTTAGAATGAGTTAGGAATATTAGAAATGGTTAAATTGATGTTGAATTGTTGACTAGAGTAAGCGCGTGGGGGAAGGACATAGAATCTGAAGATGCTTCTGTAAAGCACAGTCAGCACTTGACGTAGGTGGGGCACAACGCAAACTTCCCCCCATTGCTACCCTGCTCAACAGAAGAAAATGAAAGTCGCTGGCTGCTCAGTTCCGTGCAAGAAAATAAAAATTAATTAATTAATTAAAATTTAAACTAGTAATGTAATGTAATGTTTCGCTCTGAGACAGCGAAAGCACTCATATCATTCAAAATGGGAAAAAATAAATAAATATAAAATCATTCACTGGGACCCGCAAACTTCTCTTCTGGGCGCACGCTCCACCTCCTCCCTAGTGCTGCGAACAATGCCCACCAATCGATAAAGGTGAATAAATTAAACCGATTTGAGCAGGTAAAATAAAAATAAAAATAATAGAGAAAAAAAAAAGAAAGAGATCAAACGGAATTTGATCAAAGATAGGAGTGAATGTAGATGTGTAGCAGATGAAAAGTGAAAGAAAGAAGAAGACTTTATGATGACAACTATGGCCTAATGTTGTTTACTTTTTGACCGCTTGTGTTTCTTTTTCTTTTCTTTTCTATTTTTTTCTATTTTTTTTCATGTTCCTTCTTCATTCAAACGTAAAATCTATAGCCCTACACTCCACTTTTTGAACAAAATTTTCAATTAAATGTGTTATATGTTTACAAATCAAATTTTATTTCATAAAAAAAAATTACTTGAATTGTGTTTTTCGGATTTAAATTTAAGTAAATATATATATATATAATAAACGATTTCTAAATTGTACTTTTTTATGGAAATATATATTTGTATTAATAAGCATTTCACATGCAAGGCTATGGCCCAATTACATATAAATCTAGCTTAGGTCTTTGCCAACGAAACCCAAGAAAGAAAGAAAAAATCACAATTAAGAACCCTAAAGTAAACGAGTGCAAGACCCGAATTAGAATCCCTGCTAAATGTTGAGCAGGAATCCAAAGCAACACTGTTGCACGCAGAGGCCTTCAATTTCAACCGTCACAAGAAGCCACCAACAATCGATTAAGTACAAAATGAGGGAATCGCACGGACACGTAGATTTTCAAAGCCAGTAAGGAAACCCTAAATAGGTGACAACCCATAACAAAGCAAAACTAGGTCACAGGGGGCAAATGAGAGCAGAGATCATAGTACCATAAGCATCGCAAATCAACTGGCAACTTGCCGGGGTGATGAAGTAGAGCTCACGACAAAGAAGCTTTAAGGATGAGTGGCCTTAACTGGATATAGACTTTAGAAATACCTTATGCCATAACACATAGACCCCTCGCAAAGCAAGAAAACTTTTAAAAAAAAATCTCAAATATGTAGCCATTGACCTGCATGCAACTCATTCTAAAAAAGATAAATCAATAAGAATTGGATCTATGGCAAAAATCACGGTAAAATTACTATTTATGCACAATTCCGTCTGATAGTGAGGAGAGAAACCTACTCTTCAAATAAAGGAAAAAGACTGTCCCTTACTTAGAAAAAGTAAAAATTGACCTAAAAATTGATAAATATAACCAGATAAATCTGAAAAAAAAAAGAAAAAAAAATCAAGACAAAAATCTCTCTCTGGCCAAACTAGAGAGAGCCCTCCCCTTAACTCATGGGGGATGTTTTTGGTGTAAAAATTGCATGAATTGTTTAATTGAACAACTATTTTCCCCAGCAAATCAAGACGTGCAAAGGAAAAGCATAATGGAATTGGAAACATGTGAAGGGCAGTAAGTGCCAACCAATACCTAAAGATGGTAGACTCATAAGGTAAATGATACACAAATTAGAGTGCACATTATTTAATTAACTATAAAGTAGAAGAAAAAATTAAAATAAGAAAAGAAGAAACCAAGAGACCAGCAAACAAGGACATCTCATATGAACAAAGAAAACTAAAGTAAACAATTCTTACCTTTTCCTCTTCCCATCCATAATTAATATATATAGCTTTTTTTTTTAATCCAGTAATTCACGCTTACACTGTGGATGATTATGGAGAGGTAAGGGGAAGAAAAGTAATATAAAGGGAGAAAAATAAAAATGAAGGAAAAATATTGATTTTGTTCTGTATGAAAAATTAAAAATTAAAAAGAAAGAGGGTGGAAATAATAGCGGATTTCCTCAAAACGCATAACGGGCCCAATAGAAATGGTGGGCAACATATTGAGCTTATCAGCCCAAATTTCAAATTACCACAACGCCCCGCAGAAATAAAGGAAAACCCGTAGGCGGTGCCCTGCCATCGCCTAAAACATCCACCGATTAAGAAAGATCAACAATCCTGAATGGCAGCCTCAGAAACCATGGACGATAGCTTCAGAGCCCGAGTGGAGAAGATTTTCGGATCGTTGACTTCATCTTCCTTGCAGCAACCCTCGTCTCTTCAATCTACTCTTTGGTCTCTCACTGACGATGAGGTCGAGAGAAGAGAATGGAGGAGAGAAGACGCCGTAACACATGACAGGGATGAAATACCGTGCTCTTCTGCTTTTGATGAGTTGAAAAGAGATCGGTGGAGGGCTTTTCGTAGAGAGCTCCAATGTGATCTCAATGATGATGATGATGATGATGATGATCATGATGAGTCTAATACGTTGAGTAGCAGAGGAGTGGGCACGTATGGTGTGGATGAATGGGATATCAGATCCTCCATTGGCTTGGACCGTACTCTCGATAATGAGGTTTAGTTTCCTTTTCTCTATTTCTTGATTTGATGTTGTTCAATCTGCTAGCTTGTGCTTTTTGATTGATGTTCTGTGGAGAACTACTAGTACTGATCGCCAAGTGTTTGTGAAATTGCATTAAATAATGTTTAAATGTGTCTACTATACCAGAAATGAACACATTTCTTTGACCTCAAAGCTGAAACTCTTGAAGTCTTTATTTATAGGACACTAGCCCCTTGTATTTTAGGGCAGCGTCTGGCTGTAGAAACAAGTGTTATTGTTTTAACTTTTAACCTCTAAATGGAGAGCTCTTTCTTCTTTCTTAGTCAATATACGAACTAGAATATCAGTCTCCAAATATGGCATCATTAATCCAGGAAGCTCCCACTACTTTTCATTAACAAAGTGTCCGAATTAGACATTTCAATGCTTAAATGTCTCAAGATTAGGCAATGAAATGTGACAATGTGTGATCTAAGGACTTTATTCGATGGAAATGGAGTTTGAGTGCTTATTTTCTAGACATTGTTGTGGCATGTTAGGCGTTTATTTATTTGTTTTTAAAATGATTAGATGGATATTCTTACACGAAGTAGTAGATGCATGAATTGGGGAACAGCATTACATATTTGTCATTCAGTTTTAACTGGAATGTTAGATTAAGTTTTTCCATTACCTCCTTCTCTTTATATTCTTCTTCTTCTTCTTCTTCTTCTTCTTCTGCTCGACTGCTCCTCCTCCTTTTCTTTTGCTGTTTATAACTGAGTTCGATGTGTTGTTGATTACTACTTAATGCAGGAAGAGGAAGATGAATATGATAAAGTGGCTTCAGGAAGAGAAAATGCTGGGGAGCGTCTTTATATGAAGAATGTTGGTAATCAAGAGTCTTATTTGAACATTCATAATGTACTTCCCAAGTCATTACATGGCACAAAAGACCCACGTGCTAATCACATGGCAGCAAAAATTAGGCTGAGAGAAGATGAAGCTGAAGCTCAAAAATTGAATTCTCACCATGGTTGTGATGCAGAAGTTAGAGAGCTCCATCGGAAACCATCTAATGAAAGTGGCAGTCAATTGAGATCTATATTAAAAAGGAAAGACAACAAATCAGATTCCAAGTGGCATAAACGTGTCAGGTTTGACCCTGGCTGTAAAACTGTATGCAAGAAAGAAGCATCCCAAAAAATTCAAGCCATTTCTGTGGGCAGTTCTTCACTGAACTGTATGATTTCAGACGATGAACGCATGTCAAGCCAGAACAGATATGGCATTCCAGATTATTTACAGAATCCATTTAAATATACCAATTACAGTTTTAATTCATCTAGTGAAGTTGAAGAGAAATCCAGTACCCAGGCTTGCATGGATTTTGTTAAGTTGGTCAAAGATCTAAAATCCACAGGATCAGGATCAGAGTTGAAGGATGCCTCAGCTGACCTTCCAATTCCGAAGTCGGTGACTTTTGTTCCCAAGAAAAAGGCAGGTGAACTTAAAGCAGGTAATTACAGCTGCAAGGTTAAGCAAGATGAGGAAGAGGATGGTAATCAATCCTTGCGGAATACAATCTTACCTGTTGGCATTGCAGCTGGGGAATCACAAGAGTCTGAAGCTGGTGTAGTGGAGGAAGATGAAAGAGAAAGAAATGACATAATCAAAAGTGATGGTTCCCAAAAGGCTAGTCGCAAGTATCGAACAAGGTCAGGCACAGATGAATCTGATCCTTGACTCCCTGTGAAGTTCCTGTGATTCTAATCATTAGACTTCTCTACTAAAATCTCATAATATTTTGTAATTGCTGTGATTGAAGCCTTCAGTAGTTTTTTCTCTTTTTGCCCTTAGAACATGGTTGTGTGCAAAATAGAAGCATGCCTTCTCATTTGGTTTAATGCATTTTATGAATGATGATGAAATTCAGGTTTGATAATGCAGAATCTGTTGGGTGTAGTTCATTACCAAAATGCAGGTTGTAGTTTGCTGAGTTTGTGCAGTGCTATTACTCTTTTAATTTTAGGAAATTATACTTTGCCATTTGTTTAGCTAAGAATACCTTTTGTGGTTTTGATATTTCGGCTCTTGTGGACCGAAGCCCACATCTCGTTTGGATGTAAAAAGCATTCATTGGACCCAGCTAATTCTGAAGCCCAACTTAATGCCCAACACTTTACACCAATCCGAAGTATCGTGGCTAGAAAAATGTAACAGTTCAAAGCGCAAGAAATTTCAATGTTTCCTGAATTAATCACCATTATTATATCAATATCTTCCATACTGTATCCAAATTCAATCCGAAGTATCGTGGCTAGAAAAATGTAACAGTTCAAAGCGCAAGAAATTTCAATGTTTCCTGAATTAATCACCATTATTATATCAATATCTTCCATACTGTATCCAAATTCAATCATAGAAATGAGAAGATTTAATTTGCACTACAGATTTAAAACATAAGCAGTAACCTGTACAAATCTCCCGAACTTCAAACAGGAAATCAAGATCTATATAAACTCTCTGGATAAGTAATAAAATGTGGTATTATGTACTCTAAAATCCACAACTTTATTACCTGTGTATAGACCCTATACGCGGCGCTGAGCCACCAAGTGTCGAAATGTAAAGGAAAAATATTCAGAAAATGGGAGAAAACAAAAAAGGATGTGAAACCATCTTGAATGTGATCCTAGAAAAATTCTTCAAAATTAATTCACCAATACTTCAACCTCATCTATCTTGTATGGAACTAAGAGAGAAGCTTCATTATGTACAGTCTTCAGATTGCCTTTTGCTACAATTTATCAGCGATTTTTCCAAGAGCATCTGCAAGCTTATTAAGAACAGCAACCACGCCATCTGCATGGTCCTTCCGCTGCTCCCGGTCCAATTGGAAATTGGTGTTCTGCGCTTCAAGTTGAGCAGTCAGCATCTTACCATTCTTTTCCAAGACACCAATCAAATGATTCTGGACATTGATCGTTTCTTCATTCCCATCTGTTGTGAACCGTCTCCGTTTCCGACTCTCATGTGAGGCAGAACCCAAACCCACTTCAGGATTGGAAGCTGGCTGTTTCTCATTTGCTGTACCTGCAGAGAGCAAAGATGACAGTTTTATTATTAACAATAATAAAGTGAAAATTTTGGTACTATCAACACTCAATCAACAAGTGTTCAGCAACTTATTATTCTAGATGCAGATACCAGCACCACAAACTTGGAAAGGGAGAAGCTAGAATGCATGCAACCGTGGATCAACATTGAGAATATTATATTTCCCATATAGCATGAAAACAAAAACGAGAAAATGCAGAAATAGAAAAGGAGGAACAGCATAAACTAAAGTTGTAGGAAATGGAAACTTGGGGGAAATCTATAAATATAAAACTAAGGTTATATTTATAAATTTTAACTTTTACATAAAAATATAGAAATACTTATAATTTTAATTTTATATAAATAAAATTGTATATACAACCAAAAAAAAAAATCTAATAGACGCCTTCAATGCACTTCACTTCCTACCAAGCCCATCATGAGTATTCTTGTGCTTCATCATATCCTTCTTTGAACCAATACTCACTCAACTCACTCAACTCAGCCTTTATTCCAAAAATTTTGGGTTGGCTATGTGGATTCTCTTTCTCCACTCTAAACGATTTTGAGTTAAATCTTTGGAAATGTGTAATGCTTCTAGGTCAATTTAGGTCTATCCCTTTGAACCAATATCTTTTGTTAAACCCATTCTTATCCAATGATCATATGCAAAGCCTTTGGTCTTAAAGCTCTAGCTTCTCTAAAGGATATTTTTTTTCAATGCAAGAGGTGAGAGAAATGTAGTTCTAAATTGGAATCATGTTTCCAATTATTTCTAAATTACAGAAATGGCCCCGAAACATTTTGGGCAAGTCTCCTTAAGTTTTAGTTGTGAGATGTTTCCGAAACACAGAAACTCTGGTACCCTTTCATTGCTTCATAATACATTTCAATGCAATGCAAGGCAACAGCAGGTCAAGTTTCAATGACAAAATGGATTTGGCATCAACTTTTTGTGCAATTTTAACATAAGATATAAAAACAATGTCAATTCCTCAGCGTAGACAATTCCTGTATAATTCTCTGTCCCATAGTCTGTGGATAGTATGACAAAAAGACATATTTTACATCTTGTAAACAACTTAAAAATTTCTGTCCAAGTTCCAGACCATACAAATCTTCAACATATTTATGTTTAAATAGAGGGGGAAAGGGAGAACCTAAAGATTTCATTATACCAATCTCTCTGCAGCTCAATTGGCTTTTTTGGATCCACCAAACCAATAAAAGTACAGAGAATGGTTTAGTCCCCATCCACCTCCCTGCCAATTAATGGATTTTAACCATGACTCACATAAAAAGGTGCTCAAAACAGTATGAAAAATACATCTAATCTCAGTTATGTGGTTACGTGTCCTTCAAACAACAAACTTTGTGTTGATTTTTACACTTAAACATCAACTGAAGCACAACTGAGACTGGAGTAATGTATCATGCCGGTAGTTGTGAATTATTTCAGATCACATGAGATGCAAGCTCATCATGACACACTGGACTGAAGTGCCTACTCAAAATCCCCAAAGACAATCATAGATCATGGAATCACAGACCAGTCATGACACTGTATCATATATTCATAGCTCCATTATTTTTCAAATTGCAGCATTCATTTATGTGCTTTATTTAGCTTTGATGGTAACAATTCTAACTGTCAATTCATTTGACGAGAAACTATGCTTGCAGTAGAAGCCTGAAATGTAATTTACATAAAATTGAAATTTGCACTCTCAAAATGTTTGACAGTATGAGCTATTAAACCAGTAGGAGTTGGTTCTAGTCATAGTCAAAAAGAACATAATTCTTATTCAAACAAAAGAGGAGGGGAACTTGGGAAGTGTTGAAAAACGCAAAAGAAGATGCTATAAGCAAGGCGAAAAGGGGAGAAGAAGAAGAAGAAGAAGAAGATGATGATTGTTAGCCCTATGAAAGAAAAAAAAAATGAAAACAACCAGAAACAAGAATACAGGTGTCACAATCATATTCAGCCAACTAAAATAGCATTACCTTGAGCTTGATCTGCTTGAAGAGTTGGTTGGTACTGCTTCTCTGAAAATCAAAATATAAAAATAAAATATCAGCAAGAAGTTTACAAAGGAAAATTTTTTATCTTAATCGTAAGCTAACTAGAAAGCAAAATTTTAATAGTTACAAACACTCCATCCAAAAAAAAAAGGAAATAAATAAATAGTAAATGATAGGAGATGGATCAGAACAAGCATGGAGTGTGTTCATTTAACCCAGAAGAAAGCGAAAATAGGTGGAAACAAAAGAAACATAGAGAGCCAACTCTCACCATCAAGTGATTAGAGCTCCACCACTTTATAAAATCATTCATCTCTAAAAAAATCGAAAATCTATGCTCAATGCCAAAAAAAAAAATACAATATGATAAACCCTCCAAGGAATTGAGACCAACCACAGTTATTGCATAAACGCCAGATAAATTCTGCTTCTTTTAGAACAAAAAACAAAATGAAAAAAAGGCAAAACGCCCAAAACTATAAATATATATTCAAAAAGCCTCCGAGTCCAATTACCTGAAATGGGTACAGGAGCAGCAACTCCCACTGCTGCCGCCTTTATTGGTGGAACCTCCTTAGCAGCACCAGCAACTGGCCCCTTTTCGGGGCTCCCGCCGGCCTCCTCAAAGTCCGAAAAGAGCCCATCTTCAGCCGCCGCGCTCCTCCCGCTATCGAATACCGCCTCCATATCCTCCGCCGGCTCCGTCGATGGAGCCAGAGCCAGGGCGAGCCCCGGGGCGGCCGCCGAAACATCCCCAACTCCATCCAGAATATCATAAACCTCCCTATCGAAGAAGCCCGGTAATTTCCTTTCCCTCCTCAAGTCGTTCCTCATCACCCAAAACGATTCCGTTTCCTCGCGTATCTGAGATTCCCATTCTTTTATCTTCTTATAATCACCAGCTAAATTGCTCCACCTCTTCCGGCACTGAACCGGCCCCCGGTTCACCCCGTGCCTTTTACAGTACGATGAGACAGATGCCCACTTGGGTTCGACCTGACCGGAGCCAAAAGCCATGCTAGCCGTCCGGCCTCTCCTGACCCGATTCTCGGCGACTTTTTTACCTTGGATGAGGACGAGAATCTCTTGCCTACTCCATCGAGGGAGTCTAGGGGCTTTACTGCCGTCATCTCCGCCATCGATGGAAGCGGAGCGAGTGTCAACGCCGTTAGTGGGCTGGCCGTCAACGGTATTTGGTGGCAAGTTTAATTGCTGGTCTAAAACCATAGGGAACAATATTTAGAGAGGCACGTGACGCGAGTCAAGAGGTTTGGGAAAGTAACGGCGTTCTAAGGGAGAGCTCGTTACGGCGTTTATTGGCCCTTCTCCGTAAGATAAAGAAGAGAAGGGAAAGAAAAGGAGAGAGAGAGAGAAGGGGAAGTACTAGGAGTACTAGAGTAGAAGAGAGGGAGAAGGTAGGGTATGGGATTAGTGGTTTCTGTGTTTTTACTGATTCCAGTGTATAGCTATTGACTATCTCCTTAATCCATAATTAAGGGTATAATTAATTATGGGTCATATCTTGAATAATCTTTAATAAATGGTTTCTTGGATAAGCTAAAGGCATAATAAGGTAATGCCACTTTCTTGTTTTGGACGGGGCAAGGGACACCCTTCTCATGTCAAGCCCTTTTGGGTCTTTTTCTTGCTAGTATTTTTTAACTCAACGCGTTTCTTCTTGTTGGCCTACATTTTGCCACGTATCCTTTTCTTTTCCTTTTTTTTTTCACCTAAGCTACTTTTTTTTTTTTTTTTTTTTTTATCTTTTTAATCTTTAAACTTTAAATTTTACCCTTTCATGAATATAATAATAGTGTTTTTTTTAACAAAATAATTTATTCACCCTTAATGTATATACATATTATTTAAAATTATGATTTTAAAAATTATGATAAAACTTTTCTTAAAACAAGGCTAATTTTGAGTATTAAAAAAATAGTATTTTTTAAATATAAAAAATTATTATTTTTAAAAGATAACGCCCTCAAATTTAGAGAAAAATATATGTACACTTAACTCATTGAATAATCCCTCTAAAAATGGTGATGCTCTACCAATACCCCAATCATTTACCCTAATATTAAGTTAATGGGTAATGCTTTTGCATGGCCCTTCCATTAAAGCAATTTTTTTTTTTCGGACTTTAAAATTTGGACAAAAAATTTTAAATGTCAATACCCAATAACTTTACGGGTGCTTTTTGTATGCTTTTGAATTATATGAATTTACCCAAAGACTAAAGTTTTTTTTTTTTTTATAAAAAAAGCAATATTATATTTTATTAGTTGTCTTAAAAAAAATATTATTTATAGACGTAAGCTTACAAAGCTGGGTTTGGATGCACATGTCTAATGAGGGGCTGCGATTAGGGAGAGGGTAAGTGAAGAGTCATATTCTCCCTGTGATACAATGGGGACCATCTCTCTCCCCTCCATTCCAATCACCTTTACCCTTTGGCTGTTGGATTCTTTTTTTTTTTTTTTAATTTCTATTTCCATTTTTTTTTTAATTTGATTAGAAAAGGGGACGAGAGGGCCACCATGAACAATAAGGATCTTATATGAAGGTCATGGTGTTTGATCATTCACTGCGTTTGTAGGAGTAGCATGCGTTGAGTGGGTCCAGTGCCTCCCTTAATCACCAGAATTATCTCCTAATTATGGCGTTTGCTACTTGAAGCAATTAAGGAGTTAGTGTAGTGATGTTGGTATTCTGGATTAGATTGGATTGGATTGTTCGGTTTTTGAGTCTAATCGATCTCATCTGATTGTTACTTTTCATGCCCACCTTCAAAAGTTACCATTGCTATAGCTTTTCATCACCCAGTTCCAGAGTCTATGGAAGATTTAGATTTCCATATTCCATTCTCTTTTTTTTTATTAAATTAATTTATAATAATAAATCTTTATAATTATTTTTAAAAATTAATTTTAATAAAACACTTCTAATTATTAAAAAAAAATCATTGACTTAATTTTAGCAAAAATAGCAAATCTCTTAAATCTTTTTGGCTTACGTGTCTTCATCAAGACAAGATTTTTTATTAATAGATTTAATTTTACATATCAAGGCAGTTGGGACAAAAACCCATATCTTTGAATTTCAATATATATTATATATATAAATGAGCATAAGAGAGTGCTCCCAAAAGCCAATCAGGAAAAGGAATTCTGTCAACTTGTGGGAATGGTTAATTACAAATAAATCCTTAATTGAGCAATGGAGAAATGCCATAATCATCAAGTTTGGGTAACACGTCACTCTAGTCTCTAGATTTGGCAAGAAGATGGTTACCCTAGCATTTTGTGGAACATAAAAGATAACGGTATTAGGTAGCAACAGACAAATTGGTGGACATTTGTCAATCCATTATTTGCTCTATTTGTATAAAGAGTCTTTCGTTTGGCAAGTTATTAGAATTTTAGCACACGCAATCTGGTTTTCTAATCTGTGACCTTACATCTATATATATACAAGTAGCTATATTTGGTCCACACATTTGCCAACATTTTGAGTATGGTAAGCTGTAATATAGAATAGAATAGACCTAGCCATTTATTGAAGTTAAAAGTTGATTCCAAGACCAATCACCTTTAATTCCTACAGTTGGTCAAGGCTTCAACACATAAGCATCTCTCTCACTCATAGATTGTTACTTGTGTGTAATAATCATTCATAGACTAGGGTTTTGGTTGATTATCTTAATCCAATGTTAGTGCAACACTTGACATTGATTTGGGGTAGGGTATGTGTATCCCTCAGTGGAAGGAATCAAAATCAACTTTCCTTTTTTTTTTTTAATAAACCAATGGGCTTCAACCTTAACCCTTCACCTATAATTTGATTAGATTTAGTGTAAGGTGGCTCTAATTTTTTCAGGGCAAAAAGTTTTTGGATTTTGAATAGTTTAACGAGGATCTAATCATTTGCCATAATCCAACAAATTCCACAGGTTATGGAGATACTCTCCTCTCTCCCTTCATCAAATGCCATCTGACCAATTCTCCTACACTCAGAAAGCATAAATCCACCCTTGCCCCTTTCTTCTTATTTCTTACACCAAGCAACCATGAGATATAGAAACCAAATCACTACTATATCATATTAAAGAACAAGGTAAATAGTATTATTTTAGGAGGTCTTGTGAATAAGAAATACCCAAAGTCTTCATCAAGATGAAAAGCTTGAATGTATAATTAATTTGCTTATTATTTCACAAAAAAATCTTTTTATAGTGGCAGAAACTATGGGCTCAAGTGAATCAAAGCTCAAAGCCGCTATTTCACTATCAAAGCTCAAGCACATCAAGTGGATCTGCCTTAAGAGGTTTGGAGGGTTTTCTAGACACAAGTTTTGGCATTGAAGGAAAGACTCAAGAACGGCCCTTGGGATCATCAATGGCAGGGACACACAGGAATTGGGACCCTTTGCCTCATATTGTTATTAGGTACAACTCCCCATATGAATGTGAGAATAGTGTGAAATGTATTGTGGTTCGATAGATAAATATTTGATTAATCATTTGTAGAAACAGCAATATAATGGTGGAAAAGCGGGAAAAGAAATGAGCCATCTTTATCAAAGGATATGCTGCGCAATTCCTTGGGATTTCCTTTTCCTTGCGCATAATCTAGCTTTTACTTTTCTTTAATCGCCCACTTGATCTTCGATTCCGGACTAAGTGGCAGACAACGACTAATATGCCTCGCAAAAACTAGTTCCAGTGATTGATTTGTTTTAACCCACTTTAAAGGATGTTCCTGTTGGACTTGGCAATACAGGCACCAGAAATAGGTCCTAGCGTTTTCTGGCAGGAATCAACAAATCTTGATTTTACACAAATTTCAGGCGTTATTGCAATTCAAGAAAAAAGGGTGAATTTCCAGTAAATAAGACTAGGAAAATCGGTCATCAGTAAATTCACCCATTAAATGATAATTACCAACATTGGGTAACCTGAAAATTCATATTTTACACTAGATACTTTCTTGCATTGAACTTACAAGGACTTGTCAGGCATTCTGCACTATAGTTAACAGCTCTAATGATCTGTCAGAAAGGTAGAAAGGTGATTCTTGCGTTACAATGCCTGGTTGATAAAATTATTCCCAAAGATACATGATATGGTAATTTGTCTCAAAATTTATATAATTTGTAGTTTCTACAGAATTCATAATCTTCTCAGAAATTCACCAAAGAATGATAAACCATTTCATAACCACCAAGCACTTAATCAATGACAGGCAGCCGAGCAAATCAAGCAAATAAGGTCCACACAAACCAGGATCACTGCATGTCATGATAATATTCTTCTCGACAAAAATGACGCCAAGAAGTATACCCTCACATGTACAAAATCCAGGAAGAATGGAAGATTTGCATAGAACAAACTTGCAATAGAGAAGTACAGTTCCACTTTTCCAAGGGGCACGCCCCTATAGGCTACAGCAAGAGCCAAAAGAAAAAGAAAAAAAAAAAAAAAGAAGAAGAAGAAGATCATCAACAAAACTGCTCTGTGAATGGAATATAACCTGAATTTAGAAACTTTTGCTGTGCCTAGTATAATCGCCCCCGACATTCACTTGAACCGCAATAGCATGGCAATTTTTTTATTTTCCCATCAGGACCAATAACACTATCAAGTTCAAAACCATAGTCATATGCGAGTTCCTGCTCCCAAAATTCAAGAAACCTTTGTTATATCATAACTGCTGTGACTTGTCAACAATAACGTATATAAAAGGAATTCCAAGATATAGTTCTAGCACAAAATCCTCTCCCTCAGATTTAAGATTAGCCAATCAAGTTAGCAAGACATTAGAAATGAGAAGTTTAAAACTAATATAATCAAGAGTGAAAGGAAGAGGAACCCAAATGAAATTACCTGCATAGGAGGTATGTCATCTGCAGCAAATAGCACAATCTGAGCAAGTCTAATGTCATGGTGGGAGCTTAAAATACACTGGACAAATAGGTTAGGCTCACAGCTATGATTAATAAATCTGGTAACATTACCACAGGAAACTCCATCTATGCAAAACTCTGACTCGGTTTCTGCTTTATCCAATTTCTTTATGAGATTACGTGCATGACGAGACACACCACCTTGTCGCCTCTGAAAGAAAAATGCGTTAAACATAACATGAAAATATAATTTGAAGAAATAGAAATTAAGGAAAGGCTCAAGAAATATGAACTAAAAGAGCTAAGCCTGATTATGAATGCACAATCTCAAGAAGAGTTCATTTTGGAATAAGAATAATAAGAAAACTAATAAGCCGACTATGGTGCCATAGGCTAACTACAACTGAAATTTAATCTTATGAATGTTTTCAATAGTAACAGTTGAAAGACCATTAATCCAAGTACTCACACCCCTGTTCAAAACTCCATATAATTGCAACAAAAAAAAAAGTGTAAATCCATGCTCCCTTAGTAAGCAGCTTGAAACAAGCAACATGGAAACTGTCACTCTCTTAAATGATTGCATGAATACCTCTCTTCGCCCTATCCCATTCATTGTATGCCAGCAATCAATCTGAAAAATGAACTCATTCTCTGAGACATTATCTAACTCTGCACTCCTCCTAAGAATTCCTGTGTATTCACACACTGGAGCCCCAGAAGGAATGAAGTCCCAAGACCTAACGGCCCATCCCTTGTTCAGTGTACGGTATACCTGTTTGAAGGAAATATTTTTCATTAAATGCAAAAAGAAAAAAAATCATATTAAAAGGAAATTGTTTATTGTACAGCTGTAATACCTCAAGTCGGTACTTCAACCCCCGCTGTGATATACGGTTGATGCAATTTGGTCCACATCCACATCCTGGACCACATTCAAACACCACATCCTTTGGTTCAGTCAATCTGAAAAATTAAAATAAAAACAAATAATTAGATAAGATGAGAGAAAAAGGTGGTAAAAATTTGAAAAGCATCACTAGCTCGAGGCATCAGAAAAGACTAAAGGCATCGCCTAAATGTGATTTAGCAATTAAAGTTCCTCCAAATTACGAAAAGTTCTTAGAAGTCTTTTAAGTCCTTAAAAAATGGCAATCAGAATGATATGAAGAGCGTTGGTCAAACACCAGCAATTGTACCTCCAATAAAGAGGCAAACGAGATTAGCACTAAACACATAATTCAAATCTCACCTGCCACCATCTTTGCGCACATATGGGAAGTCAGAGCCATTAAGTCGAGCACAGGAACAAGACTTTGGATTAGTACAGTTTCCTTTGCAATTGCATCCAGAAGGACTCGGGGGAATGCTCACATTTGTTGCAATGTGAATAGAGTTGGTATATTTAAACCCTATAATTTGAGATTTTTGTCATCATCACCAACCATAAATATTAATGTATTTGACTAATCAATCAGCACAGGCCTTAAACTAGAAAAATAAAAAAGAACGAGGGGAAAAAAAATAAAGAAGCATATTCCCCTTCCCTATCCAAAGGAAATTAAGGAATGGAACACTTCCAAGACAGAAACATTAAGATGAACATCAGAAGGAAAAAAAAAAGGGTTTTAAATATGAAAAGTAAAGTAACCTTTTCTGAGGGACTGGGGCGCAAAGGGAAGAAACATATCCATTTTTAGGAATACAAACACATATGTACTCTGATAGCAAAATATTAAAGAAACATGCAAGCCATTTGTCCTTTGTGCCAATGGTACATCCCAAACACACCAAACATGCACCTGAAAGAATTGCAAGTAATCTCACATTCCTTCACCAAATAACTGATAAAGTTTGCCATCAGCATAGATCCAAATAACTTCATATGTAATAATGACTTTACGATTCAATGATATAAAATCAATTTTGCTTGAAAAGATAATCTTGTGAGTTTATAATATTTTTCCATCGGTCAAAAGAAATTACCATGCTTTGTCAAAGTATAAGTAATGAATACTGGGCTAACTTAATACAATCCAATTACAAGCATAAAATTTTTCTTTGTTTTTGCAATGGCATTTGTAATCCTATTTCAGAACAGCAAGTACTTCCTGATTGTACAAAAGAGATGCTTAAACACAAGGACATTACCCAGTCAACTCTAAATGATACCCTAGTAAATTCACAAAGTACCAAATTGGAATCAAACTTTAAAATAAGGATTCTCCATGTTTTCATATACTTGTGAATTGTTAGATAAAAGGTGCACTCAGAAGAAAACAAAAAGGTGAGCTGTAAATTGTGCTGAGTCCTTCTGAATTAGATTAGGAACCTTTTGCCAGTCAAATAAGAAACTTAAAGATACCAGTTTTTGGTTACCCTTCAACTTTACCAAGCAACTCAAAATATGCAATTAAAGAAATATATCAAATTCTGAACTTTAGAAAAGGAAAATTGATGGCCTCTAGAAGTGGAGAAGTGACATATTCTTTGTTATGGAAAGTCAATCACTATATTATTTCTTTGTATATTCTGTATTCTGTATTCCTATTTAGGATTTCTTATTTAGGATTTCTTCCTAATTAGTAGAACACAATTATAGGAATCAATTGTATATATATACCCATGTACAGATTAATTGAAATCAATGAGAATCATCTCTTTCTACATGGTATCAGAGCAGGTCATCAATCTAGGGTGACTATTTGTTCTCACTACCCAGCTCAGGAGAGACCTTGGCCGCCGATCGGCCGTTTCAACCCCGATCAACATCGCCGGCATCGTCTCAACCCCCTCATTCCACCACTGTGTGCTGTTGCCTGATCCAGTACACCATTAAAGGACTTCTGAGGTTTGGCTCTCAGATCCTATTTCGGTATTTGCTTGATTTGTGATTTTGGATTATTTTGCTGCTATAAGCACTTTGGATTAGCGTTTCGGTTAGTTTTCTTTGTCTCAACAAATGGCAGACAATAAGAATGTTATTTCTGATGTGATTCCGGTGATGACTAAGATCACGGAACACAAACTTAATGGTTCGAATTACCTGGAGTGGAGTAAGACTGTTAGGGTCTATTTGCGTAGCATTGATAAGGATGATCACCTTACTAAAGATCCACCCACTGATGATACACGACAAACTTGGCTAAGGGAGGATGCTCGATTGTTTTTGCAGCTTCGGAACTCGATTCATAGTGAGGTAATTAGTTTAATTAATCACTGTGAATTTGTTAAGGAATTGATGGATTACTTAGATTTTCTCAGATTCGTAAAGGGAATATCTCCGTATTTATGATGTTTGTAAGGCATTCTACCGTGCTGAGAAAGAGGATAAGTATCTCACGGCTTATTTTATGGATTTTAAACGGGTATATGAGGAACTTAATGTATTGTTACCTTTTAGTCCTGATGTGAAAGTTCAGCAGACCCAACGGAGCAATCGTCATTATGAGTTTTCTTGCAGGCCTTCCTTCGAGTATGAGGCGCTAAATCTTAGATTCTCTCGATTCGAGATTTCCTCTTTGCATGAAACGTTCACACGGGTCCTTCGCATGCAGAGTACTCAATCTTTCTGACTGCCGGTAGTGCTCTTATTAGCCGTAATCCAAATGGACAACAGGTAATAGAAGAGGAAGTAGAGGAGGAATTATAGGCAATGTAGTAATCAGCGTAATGGAGAGGCTAGTTCTAATCGGGACTCAAGAGGAGTCATTTGTTATTATTGCCACGAGCACAGCCATACAAAATATAATTGTCCGCAACTTGGAAGAAAAATCAACGATCACATATGGCAAATATGGCAACAGAGAATTCTCTGATATCTTCCTGAGAAAACTATTTTGGTATCTGCAGATGATTTTGCACAATTTTCCCAAGATCGTGCATCTCTAAAGCCTACCGGTTCACATCGCTGCGATCACGAGTCGTAAATCCACTACATGCCTTGTGTCTTCCTCATCCAAATGGGTTATTGATTCAGTGTGACATTACATGACAGTAATTCTAGTCTTCTATCCGCTTTTAGTCTAATCTCACTTCCAACACTATTACTTTAGCTGATGGTTCTACTTCTTGTGTCATGGGTTCTGGAACTGCGAACCCGACTTCGTCAATTTCTTTGTCTTCTGTTTTGTGTCTACCAAAATTCTCTTTTAATCTACTTTCTGTTAGTAAACTTACTCGTACCTTAAATTGTTCTGTTTCATTTTTTCCTGACCAGTGTTTGTTTCAGGATCTTACGACGAAGCAGATTATTGGTAGAGGACGCGAGTCAGGTGGTCTCTACATTCTGGAAAATCATGTACCGCGGTCACTTGTTTGCTCCAGTACCTTAACACCTCTTGAAGCTCATTGTAGATTGGGTCATCCTTCTTTGTCTACCATGAAGAAGTTGTGTCCTCAATTTCAGTCTTTATCAGTACTAGAATGTGAGTCGTGTCAGTTTGCAAAACATAATCGTTTGCCTTCTGTGTCTAGAGTCAATAAACGGGCTTCATCCCCTTTTGAGTTAGTTCATTCTGATGTTTGGGGTCCTTGTTCTGTTACTTCTAAAACTGGAATTCATTATTTTGTTACTTTTGTTGATGATTACTCTCGTGTTACCTGGTTATATTTAATGAAGAATCGTTCTGAATTATTTTCTATCTTTTGTGCCTTTTGTAATGAAATCAAAACTCAATTTAATATTTCTGTGCGCATATTAAGAAGTGACAATGCCAAAGAATACTTTTCAGCACAATTTCAGTCTTATATGACACAAAATGGCATTCTTCATCAGTCTTCCTGTGTGGATACCCCATCCCAAAATGGTGTGGCCGAAAGAAAAAATCGGCATCTTCTTGAGGTAACTCGTGCTCTTCTTTTTCAGATGAAAGTACCTAAACACTTTTGGGCGGATGCAGTTTCTACGGCATGTTTTTTGATCAATCGTATGCCGTCTTCTGTCCTTAATGGGGATATTCCTTATACTGCTTTGTTTCCTACAAAATCTTTGTTCCCTATTGAATCCCATATTTTTTGTTGTACATGTTTTGTGCGTGATGTTCGTCCACAGGTTACTAAATTGGATCCAAAATCTCTCAAATGTGTCTTCCTTGGGTACTCCCGGCTCCAAAAAGGGTACCGTTGTTTCTCTCCTACTCTTAATCGTTATCTTGTTTCTGCAGATGTCACATTTTTTTAGTCCACTCCATTTTTTCCTCCATCATCTGTGTATGATAGTCAGGGGGAGGAGGATGATCTCTTAATATATACTGTCCAACCAATGTCTAGTCCTCTCCCACAGCCTGTTCCTTCTGTTTCTAGACCTACTCGACCTCCCGTTGTTCATGTTTATTCTAGGAGATTGGAGATTCCTGACTCATATCCTCCACCTGCTACTTCGTTGGGAGATCCTGTACCTCATACTGATCATGATTCTGATCTAGACTTACCCATTGCTCTTCGTAAAGGTAAACGTTCATGTACTTACCCTATCTCTTCTTTTGTTTCTTATAATCAATTGTCTTCTTGTTCTCGGTGTTTTGTTACTTCTTTAGACTCTGTTCCTATCCCTAATATCATTGGTGAGGCCTTTGTCTCATCCTGGCTAGTGTGATGCTATGAAAGAGGAAATGGAGGCTTTAGATGCTAATGGTACATGGGAACTATTGCCTTTGCCCACTAGTAACAAAGCTATTGGTTGCAAATGGGTATTTTACAAGAAGTAAATCTGATGGTTCTGTGGCTAGGTTAAAAGCACGCCTTGTAGCAAAAGGATATGCTCGACATATGGGGTTGATTACTCGATACTTTTTCTCCTGTAGCTAAACTTACTTCTATTCGCTTATTTATCTCTTTAGCACTACATATGATTGGCCTGCATCAATTGGATATTAAGAATGCTTTCCTTCATGGTGATCTTCGTGAGGAGGTGTATATGGAGCAACCACCGGGTTTGTTGCTCGGGGTGAGTTGACTATTGGGTATCGGTTATGAGAAGTAAGAGAGTATTTTTTCTTCTCAAAAAAAAAAAAAATTCTTATTCTATGACAGAGAGAAAAAAAGGGGTACTAACTTAACTTTAGCGCACCACTCTCCAACTTTTTAAAAGGATGTGAGATAGTGAGAGAGAAGATGAAGAGAGAAGATTCCTTACAATCACTGTCCCCGATTTTTTTTATGCGTTTAGTGGTAAATCGGGCTTATGTCTTCCCCCAAAGTACTCATTGGGAAGCCTTGAACCAAGAAGCAGGTGTAGTTTCTCGATCTAGTCTTTGAATCCAAATGAGAGCCATGGCACAAATTTGGATACTTCAATTACTAGATGAGACAGGTTTTAAGACCTCCCTGCCTGCGAAATTGTGGTGTCATAATCAAGCTGCTCTTCATATTGCTTCTAATCCGGTGTTTCATGAGCGGACCAAACATATTGAGATTGATTGTCATTTTATTCGTGAAAAGATTCAACAACAGATCATCTCAACAGGACACATCAAAACTGGAGAGCAGTTAGGAGATATTTTCACAAAAGCTCTAAATGGAGCTAGGATTGACTACATTTGTACAAGTTTGGCATGATTAACATCTATGCTCCAACTTGAGGGGGAGTGTTATGGAAAGTCAATCACTATATTATTTCTCTGTATATTCTGTATTCTGTATTCCTATTTAGGATTTCTTATTTAGGATTTCTTCCTAATTAGTAGAATACAATTATAGGAATCAATTGTATATATATACCCATGTACATATTAATTGAAATCAATGAGAATCATCTCTTTCTACATTCTTCAGCATGTAACAAATGCACTAGAAAACTAGTAAGAAAATACAAAATACCATGATGGTAATAAACAAAAACACACCTAAAATGAACGTGGCATATATAAGCAAAGCTAATTAGAAAACAAAAGAGAAAATCCTCCACAAGATAGAACCCCTCTAACAAAGCACAAGTCAATCAGTAAACTTGCCTGCAGGAGCAATAGGAGGATCAATCATATTTGTAACAGGAATAGGTATATCTTCTTCACCATAAGATATGTCCTCACACACCAAGCTTGGAACATAGAAAACTTTTGTCAGTTTGCACAATACATATGATGCACATAAAAAAAGTAATGTTATTCATTCAAAGATTCCATACCCTGGCAATTTAGAATAATCTTTAGACACACTCTCCGGTTCAATGCAATCCTAAAACAAAAGTAACAAATGAATGTAACTTTAAAAAAATGACAGCCAAACTGAACAAATTGAAAAATGAGAATTACGTGACAAATAACCTGTCTATAGGAATTCGTACCCATAATGAACTAATATGCAATTCTTTAGAGTAATTTGATTGCTACAAGCAGCTATTTTTTGGATTAATCATTACTCAAACAATCAGTGGGTAAACTCATTATGATATAGTTTTATGCTCAGCAAAAAAAAAAAAAAAAAAAAAAAAAAAAAATAGGCTTTTGCAGCACATAAACTCCATACTTATTCAACATTAACATCTATATCCCTAAACATTAACCAAGCTCGTTGGGATTCAACAAAATCATGCTTCAAAATTTGAATAAAATCCTCCTACACAGTTAATTCAACAAAGAAAAAGAGTGAGGGAAGATTGTGAAGGTCAAAATCCTCATATTAAATGCAGCATAAGCAAATTATGGGCCTCCACCTTCTAGCATCCACTCTCCTCTTCCAACACAAGTATGTTTTATGGATCCCTTTATCCATTGACTTATATTTATGGCAACTATTGAGAATGAATGGGTGTCCTAGAGCTCAAGGCATCTATCTTGCATCATAGGCTATCAATGTTGAATACTAAGTTAAATTCAAATTATCACTATAAACAGATAGAGAACTTGCAAAATATAAGTTCTGCAATATTACTAAAACAGATACTGTCAAGCAAATATATAAGACTGCTCATTTGTATACATTTCTTTTCCATAAAAGTTCCTTTAGAATGCAATCACCTGAACAGAGTAAGGATAATTTTTACTAAGAACGTTTAGAGTTTCTTTTACCTTTGCACCAGCCTTGTGACGCATATGATTGGATAACAACCTCTTATGGTCCATTGATTTCACATAAGCACCATTTTCTAAACTCATTATTTCCATACTTTTGCATTTAACAAGTCCAAAACCAGAGGCCATCAGACTTTCAGAATCTCTATCATATGTATTTTTCACAGCCACTTTTGATAGACTTTGCTGCGTTGAGTG
The DNA here is from genome assembly GCF_030052815.1 of Hevea brasiliensis. Taxonomy (NCBI): domain Eukaryota; kingdom Viridiplantae; phylum Streptophyta; class Magnoliopsida; order Malpighiales; family Euphorbiaceae; genus Hevea; species Hevea brasiliensis. Next base: position 112,221,252 of record NC_079495.1, read on the forward strand.
ATTGACTTTAGTTTTTTTCTTCTTAGTGTTATCTTCAGGACAATGGAATTGCCTCTTCTGATCATTGTTGTTGCAGACATAATCTTTAGCAGCATTTAACTGCACCTTCGAATTACTGCCATAATATGGTCTTTTCTCTTTGGGTATATTTTTAAGTCTTGGACTAACTCTTCGCTCTAAAAGAGTTAACTTTTGAAATTGTTGCCCAATTTTCTTTATCATGTTAACATCAAATACGTCATTTTCAGTTTCTTTCTTGCTAGAATTCTGACCCCAATTATTGATACCTTTGCATTTTAACATCAAAGGGGAAACAGCCATCACCCTTGCACTACACGTTTGATGCATACTGTCAGCAAGAAAACTTTCACAACTTGCGCATTCCAAATGAGCTCCCTCTTTTAAATCCATAATTGGTGTATCACCATGCTCAACAGGTGCAAAGCCAAGGACAAAATCACTTTTGCTACCTCTATCTTCAGCATCTTTTCTAGTCAAATCAAGTAGATGTTCTTGTATCAAGTGATCAACTTTACTTTTTCTCTCATTAACATTACCATCAGGATAATGTAGCAGACTCATCTGGTTATCATTTTTATTTTTTCTTTCACGGAGGTCATATTTAATAGCAGCCAGCTGCCTCCTTTGATCTCTACCATAAAATGGTCTTTTATCTGCAGGTGTATTTTTAAGTCTTGGGCTAACTCTTTGCTTCAAAAGATATCCATCTGACCTTATGTTTGGAACTCGTTGCACAGTGTTCTTTGTAAATGTAATGTCAGCTTTAGTTTTTTCCTTTCCAGCATTATCTTTGGGAGAATCCAATGGCCTCTTCCAATCATTATCTTCAGTTTTTCTGTACCGTGCATAATCTGTAGGACCATGTATCTTCTGCCTCTGAACACTGCCATAATATGGTCTTTTGTCTGCAGATATATCTTTAAGCCTAGGGCTAACTCTTCGCTCCAAGAAAACCCCCTCTGATCTTTTCTTTGGAACATGCTGAGAGAGGTTCTTTCTTGCATTAATGCCAACTTTATCTTTGTTGGTGCCAGCACTATCTTCAGGAGAATCAATTTGCGTCTTCTCATCATCATCTTCAGTTTTTCCGCTGCCACATAATTGCCTCGTTTGATTGCAGCCATAATATGGTCTTTTATCTTTGGGTATGTTTTTAAGTCTTGGGCTAACTCGTCGCTCCAAAAGAAACCCCTTGGACCTTATCTTTTGAATTTTTTGAGCAAAATTCTTTGTCACCAAAAATTCAAGTACTTTCGTTCGAGTTTCTTGCTCTTCAGAAGTTTTGGTGGAATTATTGCTTCCATTATACACTCTACCCATCAATTGATTCCAAGATCAAAATTCTGCACATAGCAAATAATATCAACGATAATTTTTCTTGCAATCTGAATATAAAATATAAGCATACTTTCCATTATGGAACTTATCCATTCCAATTTAATAATAAAATCCAAAGTGCCTCAAGATGAAAATGTAACTTGCATCTTTGCTTTCAGAAAATTCAGTGCAGTAAAAGCTCTCATAAAATAACAGTAATAAGAGTAAAATAAGAACAGCAATAACAATCATGGCTTCAAGACTCGATAATATCAAAATTGAATAAAAAGAAAAAACTTTTCATGAACCAAAAGCAATGCATGAAACCCAATTCTCAAATTGCTAACATCAGTGACAGAGCCATTAATATTTTTAGGGGGTGGCAATGTAACACTTAATTTGCATATATAATTATAATTTTTTTTATTCATAAAAATACATGTGATGTATTATGAGGGTGTTTAGTTTGCCTTATAAGTCCATCAAACCTACTTATAAGTAGAAAATCATAAGTAGATTAGTATTTGATTTGGCTTATAAGTTAAAAAACTACATAAAATAAGTCAGAAATTATAAGTAAAATATCCCTTATTTATAACTTATTTAGTTATTTTAAAACTATGTTTTGACTAAATAAAAGACTATACTATCCTAATAATTTTTTAAAATATCAATATTATCTCCATTTTAAGAACCACAACACCCAACAATATATCCTTTTTGGCCATTTTAATAAATTAAGTTACTTTTAACCGACTTTTAACCGAATACTTAAATTATTTAAAAGTTAATTTTAAATAGTTTTACCAAACAATTAATTACTTATTTTTAAATTAACTTATAAGTTCAAAAATACATTTTAAATCAAGAGTTAAAAGTAAGTAGTTAAGCCAAACACACTCTAAATGTCAAAATAAATAACATACTCAACTCAACTCAACTCAACTCAACTCAACTAAGCCTTTATCCCAAAAATTTGGGGTCGGCTATATGGATTCGCTTTCTCCACTCTTAACGATTTTGGGTTAAATCCTCAGAAATGTGTAATGCTTCTAGGTCATGTTGTACTACTCTCCTCCAAGTCAATTAAGGTCTACCCCTTTTTTTCTTTCTATCCTCTAACCTAATGTGCTCTACTTGTCTAACTAGAGCTTCCGTATTTCTACGCTTCACATGACCAAACCACCTCAATCTCCCTTCTCCCAACTTATCTTCAATTAGCACCACTCCTATCTTTTCTCTAATACTCTCATTATGAACTTTATCTAGTCTAGTATGGCCACTCATCCACCTTAACATTCTCATCTCTGCAACTCTTATCTTAGACGCACACAACTCTTTCAGTGCCCAACACTCACTACCATATAACATAGCCGGTCGTATAGCTGTACGGTAAAATTTTCCTTTCAACTTATTGGGAATCTTACGATCACATAAAACTCCCGTGGCACGTCTCCACTTCAACCATCCGGCTTTAATCCTATGTAATTATATAAAAAAAGACAAAACAAAACTAAAATTGGAGTATTTAATATTTTTCGTTTAAAAAAAATGCATCTATCATGGTGAATTTTTTTCCATGAAAAATAATATTTCAAACATGAAATTGAATTTTAATATTTGATAAATCACCTAATATACATCATGAAATCAAATAAGTTATAGACTCATGTAAAATTATTTTTACTAATTTGCTTCAAATAGCAAAGCCATTCATAACTCTGCTTAAATAGTTTGCGCTTAACCAGTCCCAAGCCCGGATAAAGGAGGAGGGTTGCAGTAGGTGACAACCAGCATAAAAATTTCGTCACACCTTATGATATGGATTCAAATGATATAAACATTGGGGCGTTCTCTACTTACGACGCGCTACATCGGAGCTTGGGTATAGTGAGAAATATGCAAGGGTGTAGGGCGTTCACCAGCGACGCGCCATGCCGGCGCCCGGGTGTGGTTTAAGTGAGCAAGGGTTCCCACATCATAGATAGGTGTGAGTAAAGTAATTAGTCCATAGGACAGATAATAGAACAGATAGTGGAAGATAGACGTAAAAAACAATAAAAGATATCATAGAAGGAGATCAATTAGGAAGAAACAGGATAGGAGGAGGATCAGGGTTGGTACTTGGAATGTTGGATCACTTACAGGAAAATTAATGGAGCTTGTGGATACCTTGGAAAGGAGAAGGGTGAATATTGCTTGCATTCAAGAGACTAAATGGGTAGGAGAGGAAAATAAGGAAGTGGGTAATTCAGGGTACAAACTGTGGTTTACCGAAAATGAGAGAAACAAGAACAGAGTGGGCATAATCATAGACAGGACATTGAAAGACGTAGTAATAGCTGTGAAAAGAGTAGAAGATAGAATTATACTAGTAAAGCTAGTACTAGAAAGAGAAACAATAAATGTAAGTAGTGCTTATGCCCCACAAATAGGACTAGACAGTGAGAGTAAACAAAAATTTTGGGAAGATATGGATGATTTAATGCAAAGCATACCGAATGAAGAGAATATTTTCATTGGTGGAGATTCGAATGGACATGTAGGAAGTGATAGAAAAGGTTATGAGAATGTTCATGGAGGTTTTGATTTTGGCAGTCGAAATGAGAAGGGAAAAAGCATCCTGGATTTTGCTATGACATACGACTTAATACTAGCAAATACCTACTTTATAAAAAGAGAGTCACATTTAGTGACTTTCAAAAGTGGGCAACATAGAAGCCAAATCAACTTCCTCTTAACCAGGAAGACAAATAGAGCTCTATGCAAAGATTGCAAGGTCATTCCAGGAGAGGCTTTAACAGGTCAACATCGGTTGGTGGTCTTGGATGTCAAGTTTAAGAACAATTCAAGTAAGGTCAGAAGAAATAGTGTAGCTCGAACAAAGTGGTGGGAGTTCAAAAGAGTAAAGCAAGTGAAGTTTAAAAATGAGCTTCTCGAGTCCGAAGTATGGAAGTTGGATATGGAGGCCAATGATATGTGGATACAAATGGCATCAAAGATTAGAGAAGTAGTTAGAAAAGTACTTGGAGAGTCTAAAGGACATGGATCACCCTCAAAAAAGAGATGGTGGTGTAATGAGGAAGTACAAAAGGCAGTGAAGAGAAAAAGGGAATGGTATAAGAAATTACCTAAATGTGATAATAATGAGGCATATGAATAGTACAAGATAGCAAAGAAAGAGGCAAAAAAGGCAGTTAGTCAAGCAAGAGCACAGGCCTTTGAAAAGTTATATGAGAAACTTTGAACTAAAGAAGTGGAGAAAGATATTTATAGATTAGCAAGGAGGAGAGAAAGAAAATGTCAAGATCTCAATCTAGTTAGGTGCATTAAGGATAAAGTGTCGGTGAAAGATGAGAACATTAAAGAAAGATGGAGAAATTATTTTAATGATCTCTTTAATAATAGTCAAAATGGTAATAGCATGAATATAGACTATAGAACAATAGAAAAGAATGTGAATTGTACTAGAAGGATTAGATCTTTAGAAATAAATGAAGCACTTAAGAGAATGAAAGTGGGTAAAGCCTGTGGACCCGATGAAATACCAATTGAAGTGTGGAAGTGTTTGGGAGATATGGGAGTGGCATGGTTAACTAAATTATTTAATAAGATTCTAAACTCAAAGAAAATGTCTGATGAATGGAGGAGGAGTATTTTAGTACCTATTTTTAAAAATAAGGGAGACATACAGAGTTGCTCAAACTATAGGGGAATTAAACTCATGAGTCATACTATGAAGTTGTGAGAGAGAGTTGTGGAGCATCGATGATACTTCTATCTCTCTCAATCAATTTGGTTTCATGCCCGGTCGTTCAACTATAAAAGCGATCTTTCTCATTAGAAGCTTGATGGAGTAATAGAGATGTGAAGAAAGATCTACACATGGTTTTTATTGATTTGGAGAAAGCTTATGATAGTGTTCTAAGAGATGTCTTATGGAATGTGTTAGAACAAAATAAGGTATCTATTAGGTACATACAAGTGTTGAAAGATATATATGAAGGAGCAACTACTATTGTGCGTACAGTGGGAGGGGACACAAGAGATTTTCCGATCTCAATTAGATTACACCAAGGATCAGCCATAAGCCCTTACCTTTTTACATTAGTTTTAGATGAATTGACAAAACATATACAAGAGAGTATTCCTTGGTGCATAATGTTTGCGGATGATATTGTTCTGATAGATGAGACATGAGAACGAGTCAATAGAAAGCTAGAGCTTTTGAGAAGTACTCTAGAGTCAAAGGGTTTTAAGTTAAGTAAAATGAATACAGAATACATGCATTGCAAGTTCAGTGAAGGCCAAACTGGTGATAGGGAAGGGGTTAGTTTGAATGGAGTGGTACTGCCCCAAAGTAATCACTTTAAATATCTAGGCTCAGTCCTTCAAGTAGATGAGGGATGTGAGGAGGATGTTAGTCATAGGATTAAAGCTGGATGGTTGAAGTGGAGACGTGCCACGGGAGTTTTATGTGATCACAAGATTTCCAATAAGTTGAAAGGAAAATTTTATATGTTATATGGTAGTGAGTGTTGAGCATTGAAAGAGTCATATGCGTCTAAGATAAGAGTTGCAGAGATGAGAATGTTAAGGTGGATGAGTGGCCATACTAGTCTAGATAAAGTCAATAATGAGAGTATTAGAGAAAATGTAGGAGTGTTGCCAATTGAAAATAAGTTGAGAGAAGGGAGATTGAGGTGGTTTGGTCATGTGAAACGTAGACATACGGAGGCTCCAATTAGACAATTAGAGCACATTAAGTTAGAGGATAGAAAGAAAAAAAGGGATAGACCTAAATTGACTTAGAGGAGAGTAGTACAACATGACCTATAAGCATTACACATTGCTGAGGATTTAACCCAAAATCGTTTAGAGTGGAGAAAGCTAATCCATATAGCCGACCCCAAATTTTTTTGATAAAGTTTTAGTTGAGTTGAGTTGACTATAGTTTCAAAGACTAAGTAAAAATTAAAAACTAAATACTAACCTAACATCTAAGAATGAAGTAAATTTGGTTTCATAATTTAGTTATTACTTCAGAATTTATATATTATATATAGGGGGATATTATGTTAGTTAGAAATTCAATTAAATTAATAGAATTATTTCAAAATTTTAGTTAGAAATTCAATAAAATTAATAGAATTATTTCAAAATTTAAGTAATAAAATTAAATTTTCTAAAAACCCATTGTGAATATCAAAGATAAAAATGGATAAATATATTAAATTAGAGATTAAAAAGAGAAATTAATAATTTAGATAAAACATTATAAATTCAAATAGGTAACTAACCCAATAAAATATAAAATTTTTTAAAATTAAGGGGCCAATTTAATTTTAAGTAGAAAATACCATACTAAACATTATTTTCTTTTTCAAAATTAAGGGAGCCATTTAATTTTAAATGTAAAATACCATACTAAAATTTAATTTTTCACAAAGTTAAGGGCGGCCATGGCCGACCCAGCCCCCCTCCCTCCGTCATTGGCTACCATGCATAAGACCAAAACTTTCAAAATCAACAGCATTCCGCTTCCACAGAATATACAAGCAGAAAAAGTAAACAAAGGGCACAATTGATTTTCACAATCTAAACAGGCACTAAATCGATTCTGCACACACGCATCCACTGCATTTAGTTCGTGGCTCACAACAACTAATACTGGAAACAATTAATGTTCAGTGTTGACCTTGCGAGCGACAGTGCGGATTAACACTGGGCATTTAAGCACATCTTAGAAAAATCTTAATTGAAATCGATTTGGTCTAAAAGTTTAGCTGAAAACTCGAATCAGATAAAAGAGAACGTACCATTAGCTTCTAGCCTGAGAAGAGAGCCTCAGATGAAGCGCGATTCCCGACGAAAATTTTAAGGCGGAGTTGGATTTGGATAGATAGAAGAGAGAAGGTGGGCTTGAGAATCTAGGGTTTATGAACTAGGACATTTAAAAACGGCCGAGACCCGGCGGGAAGATGAGGAAAGAAGAATACAGTGAATAGTGATTAGTGAAGACCAAGCACGTACTCACTCTCCAGCGATCTCATGCTTTACGAGGCAATAAATTTTGGAGTTGTTACTGCTCTGTAACAATAATTTAATAATATGAGTTATTTATTTTTAATATAATAATATGAGCATATTAAAAAATAAATTTGGTTATTTTAGTCATTTTATTAAATGTGAAAAAATAAAAATAAATATATTTTCATTAAATGAATAAATTAGTATTTTAATTTTTCATTAATATGAGTATATAAATCTCACAATAGTGTAGAGTGAGAATTTTTCACTTTTTGTTGTATGAAAAAAATAAAGTAACTCTATTATATTAGAGTATTGATTTGATAATTTAAAAATAAAGATGATATATGTCAATTTCAGTGCATAATTTGGAAAAAGTTGAATCCAATTAAGGAAAATTGATTCCTTATGATGCTAATACTTCATGGTTTTGTATCAATTTAAAAATAATTTTAATTTTGATTCATCTTCACATCATGACAATTTAATAATTAAAATATGTTTTACTTTTTAAATTTAAATTTACAGTTAAAAATAAATTATAATTAGTTAGCTTTTAATTTCAAGTATATTAAAACTGAAAAACCATTTATCAAATTGTCAATTTAATTTATCCCATGGTGGTCACCTATATCCTAATGCTGAGTTAAAAAAGTGAAATACATATGACTTTGAGGAGAATCTCATAACAAGACTAATTAAAATATGAACACAATCTTGAATAAATTTATGACTCTCACCATTGAGCATTGTAGCTTAATGATAAATCCTTAGAGTTGAGAGTATTGGATATCGATTTGACTTCTCATCTTAGTGTTGAAGATTAATAGTATCTCTATTTATAAAATAAGTGAATCAATTGTGTCTAATCTATGTTTGTGACTTTTTAGGATTTACAATAACTCAATAAAGGGTCTATAATATAAAATTAATTAAATTAAAACTATTTAACAGCAAACCCTAGGTTTATGAAGTAATGATTGTCGCATTCTTAGAGTTTTTTTGTAATTAAAAAAATATATGCCCCCCTCTTTTATTTTTCTTATTGAGATTGATTTGACATTGAATTATTATTATTATTATTATCATTAAAAATAATCACATTAATAAATTAGATAAAATTAATTTTAAATTATTTTGTTTATTTTTGTTGTAAATTTTAAAAATAATTTAATAATATTTAAAATTACATGTTAAAAAAATAAGCAATATGTCATGACCCAATCTATGGGCCGGACCGATACTAGGACCTGGGTCAGCCTAAAGCCTCCGAGGCCCGTAGTAAGCCTAACTATTCATTAACCCAACTCTAAGGCCTATTTGGGCTTAATTTCAAGAATTCAATCGGACAAAATCCGGCCATAAGTGTACCTTTCAACATGGAGTTTTTGACTCACCCGACCTGTAAACACAATATATAATTAATTGTGGAGCTCAGCTCACCCTCCACATACTCAAATGTTATAAAAATAAATGGGAGCTTAGCTCCCTCATCCAGTCCAACAAACATACATATAATAATAAGTTTACAGGCCCAACATGACAATTATATTACAGTCCCCAAAACAAATAAATATTTCTAACACATGCGGAAATTTTAGGAGTTAATAGAATTACACAAACATTAATAAACAACCTGCGAAGGAGAAAAGTAGGTTAACCACAACAAAAATCCTCTTGTAACCTTAAAAATAATGAACAGGAGTGAGCGTTCGACTCAAAGAGTAAAATATCAAATTTAACCATAATCTCTATAACTATCTAAAGCTAATGCACCCTGTAGAGTGAAATGCAACATCAGTAATATTTTCACATCGTAACAACAAAAAGGTAATTTGAAGCACTCACACACCCGATAATGTCAAACAATACATATATGGGAGTTGATCCCCTATACAGCTCTCTTAATCCAAACTGTGCCAGTGAAGAACTCAAGCTCAGACTTCCACTTAATAAACCAAATCGGGGTCCCAGCGAAGAACTCAAGCCGTGTCTACCCCGAAGGATCGGGTCCCAACGAAGATCTCAAGCCGTGTCTACCCGTCCTGTCCATAGCCAACACCACACCACACGCACGCTAACTCACGCACACTGCTCCAAATTACCACAACAACATCCATGGCACTTAACAGTTATGAATGCAACATAAAATGTGCTTAGAGTTTAACTACATAGATATTTACATATAAGTGATGCATGGGCATGCTTGAACATATAATAATATCGAAATTACAATTAAAATTAATATTTTACTCACAAACTTGACAAGATCCTTTGTGGCGGTGAGGCGAGAGGAAGAAAGGCATCGCTCACCTGACAATTTTATTATAATCATTTAATAAATTTGACTCAATACAAACTAAGAAAAAGACCAAAGACGTCCTAAATCATGTCGAAAATCCGGCAGAGTCTCCCCTATACCTAGGACCTACCCAACCTGCAAATGGTTTTAAAACTCACTTCTATTGTAACACCCCAAAAATTTTAAATTTATGAGAATTTTTGGTATTTTAATTTTATTTAAATTTTAGAAATTTTTTTGAGATTTATCGGATTTTAAAAATCGGGTTCGATTTTTCGAAAATATAAATTTTGATGAATTTTAAAAATTAATTTAAAGACCACGTGGCAAAACTAAAAATATATTTGGAGTCTACGTATTTTTCTGAGTTTTCTGGAATTTTTTTGGAATTTTTGGACCTCGTTTTCGGTCCCGAGGCAGAGTAAAAATTCAAAATTTTGTATTTCGAATCAAACCGGCCGAATCGAACCGGATCGGATCGGACCAGTCGAATCGGACCGCTCCTTCCCTTTTTCTTCCTCCGCGTCCCTTTCCCCTTCTCTCTTCCTCCCATTTTCTCTCTCCTCCTGCCCCTGCCGCCGGCCAACCACCTCCCCCTGCCACCGACCGGCGCCGCCACCCAGCCTCCCGGCCTGGCCGCCTCTAAACGGGCCGGAACAGCGAATTCCCTCCTCTCGCGCGGCGTTCGACTTCTCCGGCCAAAATCCGCCGATCCGCCACCAATTGACTGGTCTTGTGTCTAAAATCATCTACTCGTACGAGCTTTCCATAGACACCAAGAAAGCCGAAATCCATCGAGCGGTTTGTCCAATTTTTGCTCGGGAAGTTTTTAGCCCATTTCGACTTTTGGGCTAGATTTCTCGAAAACCGTGAATCCCACGAGAAAACCGAGAGTACCAGCACGCTCCACTTGTCGAGAGCTTCGCGGCGACATAAATTTCAAATTTTTTCGACACCGTTTTTCGGTGGATCCCACGGAACTTCGCAGTGTTTTTCCGAGCATTTAATGAGCTTAGAAAATTCTGAAAAATTTATGTACTAACCCCCGTGTTATGGGCTTCGTGTAGGTATCCTCGATTCGTGGAAATTCGACAGTTGACCGGGTCTGCGAAATTCCGACTAGACAGACCCGTTACCGGAAAAGTCTCCGAATTAGACCGAGGTTTTGGCTAGCCCCCCATTGTCAAACATCCCGAGCGCGTTCCCAAAGTCGGAATTGGCAAAGGTAAACCCGAACCTTGCTTTTTCGTAATTTTCTAGTGCTTAAATAGGATTAAAAATCCATAAAATATTCGTGGCAGCTTAGAAAATTATGATTCTTTTTGCAATAGCTTAGTAATATTGCTAAGGACCGCGGGGCAAAGTTTTAGAATTTTTAGAGCTTATTTGGGCAGTTTTTGCAAAAATAGTCAATTATAGGGACTAAATTGAAATTTTACATGTTGTGATGGATGATTGATTTGGTGGGCCCAGGAGGGGCTGTGTGATGTGATTGAGTTGTGGACATATGGATTGTGAATATAGAAGTGTGTTTTGAGCCCTTTGCAGTTGGGTAGGTCCTAGGTATAGGGAGACTCTGCGGATTTTCTACGACTTAGGACGTATTGGTCTTTTCTTTGTTTGTATTGAGTCAAATTTATTAAATGATTGTAATAAAATTGTCAGTGAGCCGATGCCTTTCTTCCTCCGCCCGCCTCGGTGACCATCACAAGTCTGTGAGTAAAATATTAATTTTAATTGTAATTTCGATATTATTATATGTTCAGCATGCCCATGCATCACTTATATGCATATATTATATAGTTAAACTCTAGGTACGACTTATGTTGCATTCATAATTGTTAACGTGCCATGAATGTTGTTGTGGTAATTTGGAGCAGTGTGCGTGCGTTGGTTTGTGTGTGATGTGGTGTGGACTATGGACAGGACGGGTAGTCACGGCTTGAGTTCTTCGCTGGGACCCGATCCTTCGAGGGGTAGTCACGGCTTGAGTTCTTCGCTGGGACCCTCGATTTGGTTTATTAAGCCAAAGTCCGGCTTGAGTTCTTCGCTGGCACCAGGTTGGATTTAAGAGAGTCAGATAGGGATCACCCCATATGTTATGATTGATGCTACAGGGTGCGTGAGTGCTCCAAATTACCTTTTTGATGTTATGATGTGAAAATGATGTTGATGTTGCATTTCACTCTACAGGGTGCATTAGTTTTAGATAGTTATAGAGATTATGGTTAAAATTGATATTTTACTCTCTGAGTCGAACGCTCACTCCTGTTCAAAAATTTTTCCAGGCCACAGGAGGATATTTTTGAAGTTAACCTGCTTTCTCCCTCGCAGGTCGATTACTAATGCTTGTATAAACTTGTTAAATCTTAGAATTTCCGCATGTGTTAGAATGTTTATTTGATTTGGGTCTGTAAACTAAATTATTATTTTGGACCTGTAAACTTAATATTCTATGCATGTTTGATGGATTGGATGAGGGAGCTGAGCTCCCATTTATTTTTATGCTGATGAGTATGTGGAGGGTGAGCTGAGCTCCCCAATTGAGTATTTATTGTGTTTACAGGTCGGGTGAGTCGAAAACTCCCCGTTGGAAAGTTCATTTTATGGCCGGACTCTGTCCGTTTGGTTTCTTGAAATTGGGCCCAAATGGGCCTTAGAATTGGGTAAATGAACAGTTAGGCTTACTACGGGCCTCGGGGGCTTTAGGCTGGCCCAGGTCCTAGTGCCGGTCCGGCCCATAGGTTGGGTCGTGACATTTATATCCACCAACCATACACCCACAACTCAATCATATCACACAGCCCCTCTGGACACATCCAAATAGTCATTAATCACAATATGTAAAATTACAGTTTAGTCCTTATAATTGACCATTTTTACAAAAACTACCCAAATAAACTCTAAAAATTCTAAAACTTTGCCTCGCTGTCCTTAGCAATATTACTAGGCTAATGCAAAAAGAATCATAATTTTATGAGCTACCACGAATATTTTATAGATTTTTAATCTCATTTAAGCACTAGAAAATTATGAAAAAGTAAGGTTTGGGTTTACCTATGCCGATTCCGATCTCGGGAACGCGCTCGGGTGTTTGAAAAAGGTGGAGTAGCCAAAATCTCGATCCAATTCCAAGACTTTTTCGGTAGCCGGTCTGTCTGGCCGAAAATTCACAGACCTAGACAACTGTCGAATTTCCGCGAATTGAAGGTACCTACACGAAGTCCACAATACGGGAGTTAGTATAAAATTTTTATGGAATTTTCTAAGCTCATGTAATGCTCGGAAAAAATACTACGAAGTTTCGTGGGACCCACCGAAAAATGATGTCGAAAAATTTTGAAATTTATATTGCCGTGAAACTCTCGACGAGTAGAGCGCTCTAGTACTCTCGGTTTTCTCTTGGGGTTTACGGTTTGAGAAAAATCTAGCCCAAAAGTCAAAATAGGCTAAAACTTTCCGGACAAAAATAGGACAAACCGCTCGATGGATTTTAGTGTTCTTAGAGTCTATGGAAAGTTCTCGGGGTGTAGATGGTGTTTGACATAAGACTCGGCCCAATTGGTGGCCGGATTGGCCAGATTTCAGCCGGGAAGCCGAAACGGCGCGCGCGCGTCTGGTGGTCTTTGGGCACGTTTTCCGGCGGCTTGGAGCGTTGGCCGGCCGTGTGAAGGTGGTGGGGCGGTGCGCCGGTGAGGTAGGGAAGGCTGGGTGGCAGCGGCGCAGCCTGGGGGTGAGGGAGGAGAGAGAAAATGGGAAGAGAAGGAAGAGAGGTCGGGCGCGCGAGGGAGAAGAAGGAAGAAAAAGAAAAGGACTGGTCCGATTCGATCAGTCCGATTCAATATACAAAATTTTAAATTTTTACTCTGTCTTGGGACCGAAAACGAGGCCAAAAAATTCTCAAAAAATGCTAAAAAACTCAGAAAAATTCGTAGACTCCAAATATATTTTTAGTTTTGTCACGTGGTCTTTAAATTAATTTTCAAAAATCATAAAAGTTTTATATTTTCGGGAAATCAAACCCAATTTCGAAAATCCTAAAAATTTCAAATAATTTCCTAAAATTTAAATAAAAATAAAAATATTAATATTACTCACAAAATAATAAATTTAAAAATTTGGAGTGTTGCATTCTTTCCCCCTTATAGAAAATTCGTCCTCGAATTTTTACACAAGGCAGAATAAGGTACTGAATTATATATTGAATAGATAAGGGTACTTGCTACGCATGTCCCGCTCTGACTCCCAAGTGCACTCTTCCACTGACTGGCTCCTCCACAAAACCTTAACCATAGGGATCTATTTTGATCTTAACTGCCTCACTTGATAGTCACTATGGCTACAGGTTGCTCCTCAAACATCAAGTTTTCTTTCAACTCTACTACATCTGGCTGTAACACATGAGAAAGATCAAGAATATATTTCCTAAGCATGGAGATGTGGAATACAGAATGAACATGGGAAATGTTGGGTGGTAACTCCAACCGGTAGGCAACTGCTCCAACTCTATCAGTAACTTCAAAAGGTCTAATATACCGAGGTGCCAACTTGCCCTTCTTTCCAAATCTCATGACTTCCTTCATCGGAGAAACCTTCAGGAATACATAGTCGCCTACTGCAAACTCTACATCCCTCCATCTGGGGTCTGCATAACTTTTCTGCCTACTGAAAGCTGTTTTTAATTATTCCCTGATTAAAGGAACTATCTCTGAAGTGTACTGCACTAGGTCTACATCATGTACCTTTGCTTCTCCCATTTCCATCCAACACAGAGGAGACCTACACTTTCTTCCATATAGTGCTTCATAGGGTGCCATCCCTATGCTGGAATGGTAACTGTTGTTGTAGGCAAACTCCACCAAAGGTAGCTGATTATCCCATTGACCTCCAAAATCCAAAACACTCATGCGAAGCATGTCTTCCAGTGTTTGAATTGTCCTTTCGAACTGTCCGTCCGTCTAAGAGTGGAAAATAGTACTAAAGTTCAACTGTGTGCCAAGTGCCTCCTGCAACTTCCTCCAAAACCGAAAAGTGAACTGGGGCCCTCTGTCAGATATTATGGAAGCCAGAACTCCATGCAATTTGTCTATTTCTTGAATATAAAGTCGGGCGTACTGTGTAACAGAATATGTGATCTTCACAGGCAAGAAATGAGCTGATTTAGTTAGGCGGTCTACAATTACCCATATCGAATCATATCCTCGCGTGGTACGAGGCAACCCAGTCACAAAATTCATAGTAATCATCTCCCACTTCCATTATGGGATAGGGAGCTCTTGCAGCTTCCTTGACGGCCTCTGGTGTTTAAACTTCACCTTCTGACAAGTCAAGCACTTGGACACGAAGTCTACTATGTCTCTCTTCATGCCATTCCACCAATAGCTATCTTTCACATCATGGTACATCTTGGTAGAGCCTGGGTGGACATTGTACAGTGTATAGTGTGCCTCTTGCATGATTTCATTTTTGAGATTGTCCACATTGGGCACACATATCCTAGGACCTTGCACTAGGGCCCCATCATTGGCAAATCCAAAATCACCACCTTCACCCTGCTGTACTCTTTCTATGATCTTCATCAATTATTGGTCTCTGTGCTGGGAAACTCTAACTCTATCTCGCAGGTCTGGTCTCACTGAAAAGTGAGCCAACAATACCCCCTCATCTGAAAGATCTAGGATTAGACCTTGATCCATCAACTCATGTACTTCCTGAATCAACAGTCTCTTCTTCGCTGACATGTGCGCCAAACTGCTAGAAGATTTTCTGCTCAAAGCATCTGCTACTACATTGGCCTTCCCAGGGTGGTACTGGATGGTGCAATCATAGTCCTTCTGAAGCTCCATCGATCTCCTCTGTCTCAAGTTTAAATCCCTCTGTTGGAAGATGTACTTCAAACTCTTGTGGTCGGTGTATATCTCGCACACTTCACCATACAGGTAATGTCTACAGATTTTTAGTGCAAATACTACAGCCGCCATTTCCAAATCATGGGTGGGGTAATTCTGTTTATGCCTCTTCAGGTGCCTTGAAGCATAAGCCACTACTTTTCCATTCTACATCAAAACACACCCTAAGCCAACTCTGGAGGCGTCACAGTACACAGTATATCCTTCACCACTCATCGGTAGTGTTAACACTGGAGCGGTGGTTAGACACTCCTTAAGCTTCTGGAAACTCTCCTCACAGTCATCTGTCCAAATGAATGGAACATTCTTTCGAGTTAACTTAGTTAGGGGAGCCGCTATCCTGGAAAAATCTTGCACAAAATGCCTATAGTAGCCAGCTAGACCCAGAAAACTTCACACCTCAGTAACTGTTGTAGGCCTAAGCCAATCAGTTACAGCTTCAATTTTCTTGGGATCTACTTGAATGCCTTCACTAGAAGCCACGTGTCCCAAGAATGAGATGCTTGCTAGCCAAAATTCATATTTTGAAAATTTGGCATATAGCTGGTGCTCCCTCAAAGTCTGCAACACCATCCTCAAGTGCCACACATGTTCTTCCTCGGTCTGAGAGTATACCAAAATGTCATCTATGAATACGATGACAAAACGTTTCAGGAATGGCCTAAACACCCTGTTCATTAAGTCCATGAAGGCTGCTGGTGCATTAGTGAGTCCAAAAGACATCACCAAGAACTCATAATGACCATATTTTGTCCAAAATGTGGTTTTGGACACATCCTCATTCCTGATTCTCAACTGATGGTAGCCTGATTGCAGGTCTATCTTGGAAAAGAATCTAGCCCCTTGGAGCTGATCAAACAGATTATCGATCCTAGGAAGTGGATACTTGTTCTTCACAGTCACCTTATTCAGCTGTCTATAGTCAATACACAACCTCAAGGACCCATCCTTCTTTCTCACAAACAAAACAGGAGCACCCCAGGGTGAAGTGCTCGGACGTATAAAACCCTTGTCCAAAAGCTCCTGTAGTTGCTCCTTTAGCTCTTTCAATTCTGCTGGTGCCATCCTGTAAGGTGGCATTGATATGGGGTTTGTACCTAGCACAACATCAATGCAGAACTCTATTTCCCTTCCTGGTGGCAACCCTGGGAGCTCCTCAGGAAAAATATCCATGAATTCTCTAACAACAGGAACATTTTCCATGTTGACACCTTCTACAGATGTATCCCTTACCAATGCCAAATACCCTTGACATCCACGCCTCAACATTTTTCTAGCATTAATTGCTGACACCAAATTATATGGAGCCACGCTCCTGTCACCATCAAAGCTAAACTCTTCCACACCAGGTATGTGGAAATACACCTTTTTGTTCCTGCAGTCTAAAGTGGCATAATGAGTTGCCAGCCAATCCATCCCTAAAATTAGATCAAAATCTATTACTGGTAGAGGAACCACGTCTGCTGGGAAGATCTTTCCATCCACTACTACTGGGCTACTCGAAAAAACCATGTCTACATCTATGTTGTCACTAAGTGGGGTAGCTACAGACAAAGGGTATTCTAAAGTTGTAGGATTTCTACCCAATCTCATGGCAAATATAGGGGAGACAAATGAGTGCGTAGCACTCGGATCTATCAAAACACGAGCCTCATAGGAACAGACTAGAAGAATACCTGCCACAACTACATTGGAAGCCTTAGCATCCTAGTGGATCAGGGTGAAAACCCGAGCTTGACCTCTACCCTGCGTTGCAGAATCCTGATACTGACTTCTACCCCCTGATCTGCCGCCAAATCCACATCCCCCTTATCCTTGGCCATTGTCCACCGAATCGATGCGCCATCTTTGGAAGCACCAGGATACAACTGACAAGGAATATTTGCAATAGAACCCTGTGACCCCATCAATAGCTCGCTGAACATTGGGCATTCCCTAGCAAAGTGACCATGTTGGCCACATCCGAAGCATACTCCTGAACCCATCAGACAAGGTCCTGAATGTCCTTTTCCACACTGTGCATAAGGTGCCAAGGAGGATCCTGAACTGGACCAGGCTGCTGTATCGGCTGTGACCCTTTCTTTGGATCCGTACCACAGTGCAGAATCCTCGAGATTTGTGTCTAAAACCACTCTTCTTATTCCTGCTTCTTCCTCTGTAATTAGTTTGGCCACCACTATCCATAGTACCCATGTGGGGAACACCTGAAGAACCCTCTGCTCTATTTTTCTTTACCCTCTCACTGGCATCCACAGCATAGCTAATCTCAATCTGTCTGGCTCGATCAACTACCACATCAAAAGACTGATCAGACATCATGGCTAGGTTTGCATACCTCCTGTCAAGCCTCTTTAGGAATCTCTTCACCTTCATAGTTTCTGTAGCTACTGCTGTAGGGGTATACCTACTCAGTTCCAGAAATTTTGTAGCATATTCATCTACAGACCTGCCATTCTATCTTAAGGCCTCAAAGGCCCACTGCTTTTGATCTCTGAAACTTTCTGGTATAAATTTGTTGATAAACAGTTCCACAAACTGGGTCCATAACAAACCTTCCACTCGAGGTAATATGTAGTCATTCATCCATTGTTTACCCCATGACATGCTGCATATACTCTATAAGTCTTCTATCAGTCAACTGTAACTCTGTTCCTGCCTGTCTGCAGGAATCCAAAAACAGATATGCATCGTCTGACACATCATAAGTACCAGGCACCAACTTCTTGAAATTGATTATCTGTTTGTAAGGTTCCCCTCTTGGTGTGGTGGACTGCTGCTGCTGGGGAGGGTGGACCATATACTGTGCCATCATATCGATGGTTCTCTGCAAACCAGCTAGAGTAGTTGCCATTGGGTCCGTGGGACCCTGTGCCATAAAAGACTGATCCTGAACTGGTGGCAACTGCTCTTTTACTTGAGCAGCTGTAGGCCTCCTACCCCACCTCCTCGGGGCAGGCGTCTCATCCTGTGCCGACACCTCTTCAGGCACATCTGGTTCTGGTACAATGGCAGCTCTTTTGCTTCTATGCATTTTCCTGAAATTCAGCAGCATTAGCCCACAAAATTCAAAATAGCATGTTACACAACTCTATAGACTCATATTTATACATAATTATATGAAGCAGAAACTAGAAGCAAAGATGACAATGCAAGACGAGTGTGGACCCTATTTTCCGCATGTGACTCCTAGTAAACTCTTCCCAACACTTTAGATAATTATTCCCTATGAATATGGAGCCAAAGCTCTGATACCACATTTGTCACGACCCAATCTATGGGCTGGACCAGCACTAGGACCTGGGCCAGCCTAAAGCCCCCGAGGCTCGTAGTAAGCCTAACTATTTCTTAACCCAACTCTAAGGCCCATTTGGGCTCAATTTCAAGAATTCAACCGGACAGAGTCCGACCATAAAGTGGACCTTTCAATGGGGAGTTTTTGACTCACTCGACCTGTAAACACAATATATAATCAATTGAGGAGCTTAGCTCACCCTCCACATACTCAAATGTCATAAAAATAAATGGGAGCTTAGCTCCTTCATCCAGTCCAACAAACATGCATATAATAATAAGTTTATAGGCCCAACATGACAATTATATTACAGTCCCCAAAACAAATAAATATTTATAACACATACGGAAATTCTAGGTGTTAATAAAATTATACAAACATTAATAAACAACCTGCGAAGGAGAAAAGTAGGTTAATCACAACAAAAATCCTCCTGTAGCCTGAAAAATAATGAACAGGAGTGAGCGTTCGACTCAGATAGTAAAATATCAATTTTAACCATAATCTCTATAACTATCTAAAGCTAATGCACCCTGTAGAGTGAAATGCAACATCAGCAATATTTTCACATCATAACAGCAAAAATGTAATTTGGAGCACTCACACACTCGATAATGTCAAACAATATATATATGGGAGCTGATCCCCAATACAGCTCTCTTAATCCAAACTATGCCAGCGAAGAACTCAAGCTCGGACTTCCACTTAATAAATCAAATCGGGGTCCCAGCGAAGAACTCAAGCTGTGTCTATCCCGAAGGACCAGGTCCCAGAGAAGATCTCAAGCCGTGTCTACCCATCCTGTCCATAGCCAACACCACACCACACGCACGCCAACTCACACACACTGCTCTAAATTACCATAACAACATCCATAGCACTTAACAGTTATGAATGCAACATAAAACGTGCTTAGAGTTTAACTACATAGATATTTACATATAAGTGATGCATGAGCATGTTTGAACATATAATAATATCGAAATTACAATTAAAATTAATATTTTACTCACAGACTTGACAGCAGTCACTGTGGCGGTTGGGCAGAGGAAGAAGGTTGTCCTAGCACACCTGACAATTTTATTACAATCATTTAATAAATTTGACTCAATACAAAATAAGAAAAAGATAAAAGACGACCTAAGTCATGCCGAAAATTCGGCAGAGTCTCCCCTATACCTAGGACCTATCCAACCTGCAAATGGGTTTAAAACACACTTCTGTATCCACCAACCATACACCCACAACTCAATCATATCACACAGCCCCTTCTGGGCCCATCCAAACAATCATCAATTACAATATGTAAAATTACAGTTTAGTTCTTATAATTGACCCTTTTTGCAAAAACTACCCAAATAAACTCTAAAAATTCTAAAACTTTGCCCCGCGGTCCTTAGCAATATTATTAGGCTAATGCAAAAACAATCATAATTTTCTGAGCTACCATGAATATTTTATGAATTTTTAATCCCATTTAAGCACTAGAAAATTATAAAAAAGTAAGGTTTGGGTTTACCTATGCCGATTGCGATCTCAGGAACGTGCTTGGGGCGTCTGACAAAGGTGGAGTAGCCAAAATCTCGATCCAATTCCAAGACTTTTTTGGTAGTCAGTCTGTCTGGCCGAAAATTCACAGACCTGGACAACTGTCGAATTTCCGCGAATTGAAGGTACCTACACGAAGCCCACAACACGGGGGTTAGTATAAAATTTTTACGGAATTTTCTAAGCTCATTTAATGCTCGGAAAAATACTACGAAATTTCATGGGACCCACCGAAAAATGATGTCGAAAAATTTTGAAATTTATATTGTCGCAAAACTCTCGACGAGTGGAGCGCTCTGGTACTTTCGGTTTTCTCGTGGGGTTCACGGTTTGCGAGAAATCTAGCCCAAAAGTCAAAATAGGCTAAAACTTCCCAGACAAAAATTGGACAAACCGCTTGATGAATTTTGGTGTTCTTGGAGTCTATGGAAAGCTCTCGAGGTGTAGATAATGTTTGACACAAGACCCGACCCAATTGGTGGCCGGATCGGCCGGATTTCAGCTGGGAAGCCAAAACGGAGCGCGCACGTCTGGTGGTCTTCGCGCACTTTTTTCGGCCTCCTGGAGCGTCGGCCGGCCTTGGGAAGGTGGTGGGGCGGTGCGCCTGCGAGGTAGGGAAGGCTGGGTGGTGACGGCGCGGCCTGGGGGTGAGGGAGGAGAGAGAAAACGAGAAAGGAAGGAGGAGAGGTCGGGCGCGCGAAGGAGAAGAAGGAAGAAAAAGAAAAGGGCCGGTCCGATTCGATCGGTCCGATCCGGTCCGGTCCGATTTGATTTGATCGGTCCGATTCAATATACAAAATTTTGAATTTTTATTCTGCCTTGTGACCGAAAACGAGGCCCAAAAATTCTGAAAAAATTCTAGAAAACTCAAAAAAATTCGTAGACTCCAAATATATTTTTAGTTTTGCCACGTGGTCTTTAAATTAATTTTTAAAAATTATTAAAGTTTTATATTTTCGAGAAATCAAACCCAATTTCGAAAATCCGAAAAATTTCAAATAATTTCCTAAAATTTAAATAAAAATAAAAATGTTAATATTACTCACAAAATAATAAATTTAAAATTTTGGGGTGTTACACAATAAATCTAAAACAGTCCCCAACAAGTTTTGTAACACCCCTAATTTTTAAATAAATTATTTTATATGTTAATATTAATATTTTATTGTATTAGATATTTTGAATTTTTTTTTAATTTTTTGAAATTTTAGAGTTAGGTTTAATTTTTTGAAAATATGAAACTTTGATGATTTTTAAAAATTAATTTAAAGACCACTTGACAAAACTAAAAATATATTTAGACTCTATAAATTTTTCTGAGTTTTATGAAATTTTTTCAGAATTTTTGATCACAGGACAGAGTAAAAATTCAATTTCAGGTATCCTGAATCAGAACCGTAAAATCAAACCAGACCCGGTCGAACCGACCTTCCTCCTTTTCTTTTCCTTTCTACCGCGTCGCGCTTGACACCTTCTCTCTGTCCCTCATTTTCTCTCTCCTCCCTCCTCCCCTCGCAGGCCAGTCGCCACCCCTCCCTCCCCAGCTCACCAACGCACCTCTAGAGACCTCCCCCACCGCCAACCGCCGCTTCAGTGGTAGGAAAAGCATGCGCGAAGTTCCTTCAAAGCGCCACGTGGACTCCTCATCTTCCCGGCCAAAATCTGACCTATCCGGCTACCGATTGGATCGGGTATTGTCCCAAAACTCATCTACACCTCGAGAGCTTTTTATAGACATCAAGAACACAAAAATCTATCAAGTGGTTTGTCCAATTTTTGCTCAAGAAATTTTAGCCCATTTTGAATTTTCGACTAAATTTCTCGCAAACCATGAACCCCAAGAAAAATCCGATAGTACCGGAATGCTCCCTTGGATGAGAGCTTCACGGCAATACCCATTTCAAAATTTTCTAACAACGTTTTTCGATGGGTCACATGGAACTTTGTAGTATTTTTTTGAGTATTAAATGAGCTTAATAAATTTTGTAAAAATTATGTACTAACTCTTGTGTTGTGAGTATCGCGTAGGTATACTCGTTTCATATAAATTCGACAATTACTCAGATCTGCAATTTCAGGCAGGGCAAGCAGGCAACTGAGAAAGCTTCAAAATCGAGTCGAGATTATAGGCTACCCTACTATTTTCAGAAGTCTCGGACGCGTCTCAATTGTTAGAATTGGCATAGGTAAACCCGAACCCTCATTTTTCTTAATTATCTAGGCCTGATTTCAATTAAAAATCTATAAAATATTCGTGGTAGGTTAGAAAATTATAATTCCTTTTGTATTAGCTTAATAATATTGCTAAGGACCACGGGGCAAAATTTTATAATTTTTATAGCTCATTTTGGTAGTTTTTGCAAAAGGGTTAGTTGTAGAGACTAAATGGTAATTTTTCAAATTATGGTTGTTGACTGTTTGAATG
The DNA here is from genome assembly GCF_030052815.1 of Hevea brasiliensis. NCBI lineage: Eukaryota > Viridiplantae > Streptophyta > Magnoliopsida > Malpighiales > Euphorbiaceae > Hevea > Hevea brasiliensis. Next base: position 112,244,096 of record NC_079495.1, read on the forward strand.
GGCTCAGGAGGGGCCATATAATGTGATTGAGGTATGGTTGTGTGACTTACGGATATAGAGTGTATTTTGAGCCTTTTTGCAGGTTTGGTAGGTTCTAGGTACATGGAGAACTCTGCTGGATTTTCGACACGACTTAGGATGTATTTAGTTCTTTTTAAGCTTGTATTGAGTCAATTATATTAAATAATTATAATAAAATTATTAGGTGAGCCGGGACAGTCTTTCTCCTTTGTCCAACCGTCATAGTGACCTCGGTTCACGTCTGTGAGTAAAATATTAATTTTAATTATAATTTCAATATTACTATATGTTCAAGCATGCCCATGCACTGCTTATAAATATATATTTACGTAGTTAAATACTAGGCATGTCTTATATTGCATCTTTATCTGATGAAACACTATGAATATTGTTTTATGGTAATTTGGAGCAGTGTGCGTGTGTTGGCGTGCGTATGGTGTGTGGTATTGGATATGGATAGGACAAGTAGACGCGGCTGGAGCTTGACTCGCAGGTAAGCACGGCTCGAGATGATCTTGCAGGCCCCCGCATTTGGTCTATTAAGTGAAAGTCTAGCTTGAGATGTACTCGCTGGCAGAGGTTGGACTGAGAGAGCTATATAGGGGATCAGCTCCCATATATGTACTGTTTGAATATTATACGAGTGTATAAGTGCTCCAAATTACTTTTTTGCTGTTATGATGTGATTTATATGAAAATTATGAAGGTGTTGCATTCCACTTTTTATGATGTATTAGCTTTAGATAGCTATAGAAATTGTGCTTAAAATCGGTATTTTACTCTCTGATCGAACGCTCACTCCGTTCACCTTATTTTTCCATGATACAGGAGATTTCTTGTTGAGTTCTAACATGCCTCTCTCCTTCGCAAGGTATCTATTAATATCTGTTATGTTTTGTATAATTTTACTAACTTCTAGAACTTTATATGTGTTATAAGTATTTTATTTGAATTAGGTCTGTAATATAATGTTGTGTTGGATTTGCAAATTTATTAGATGCATGTATGATTGGATTGGATGAGAGAGCTGAGCTCCCATTTGATTTTATGACATTATGAGTATGTGAAGGGTGAGCTGAGCTCCCCAACTTATTATATATTGTGCTTACAAGTAAAGCGAGTCAAAACTCCCTGTTGTATGGTCCATGTTATGGCCAGACTCTGTCCGATTGAATTCTACAAATTAGGCTTAAAATAAGCCTTAGGATCGGGTTAAAGAATAATTAGGTTGGGTCCTAGTGCCGATCTGACCCATAGGTTGAGTCGTGACAGATTTACTCTTACTTGATTTGTATGGAATATCCTGTCTTAGACACCCTGTGTGATGTTATCTTCTTCTTCTTATTCTTCTTATTTTTTTTAATCTCGTCTAATCCATCATTCTTTACATATTTTAACCTTTTTAAATAATTTCCTCCGTTTGAGACAATTTAATTAATTAACATAGTTAACAAAATTAAATAATAATTTACCTCATAACAATATATATATATATTAAAATAAAATTTTTTAAACTCAATATATTCAGCGTAATAAAATTGAGATAATTTGATACACCTTTTCATATCAAAAGATAAGAAAAAATTAGTCAAATTCAAGTCATATAAATAGTTACTTAATTTTAATTTTTATCAAAAAGATTATCATATAATTAAATTTATGTGATCAAATTCAATGCATATATAATATTTTTAATAAAAAATAATTAATTCCTCTTTTATTCTTAACTAGTAAAATAAATTTTCATTTTTATCAATGAAATTAATCTTATTGAATATACTATTGTTTGCCCAAAATAAATCGATTCGACATAGAACATTGGCGAAAATCATTCAACTCAACTCAATTTAACTTAATTAAACCTTTATCCTAAAAATTTATTGGGGTCGGCTACATGGATTCTTTTTCTATCCTCTAACTCTATGTGCTCTACTTGTTTAAGTGGAGTCTCTGTATGTCTATGTTTCACATGACCAAGCCACCTCAATCTCTATTCTCTCAACTTATCCTCAATTAACACCACTCCTAAATTTTCTTTAATATTCTCATTACGGATTTTATCTAATATAATATGGCCACTCATCCACCTTAACATTATCATCTCCGCAACTCTCATCTTAGACACATATGGCTCTTTCATTGCCTAACACTCACTAACATATAATATGGCCGGTCGTATGGCTGTATAGTAAAATTTTCCTTTAAACTTATTAGGAATTTTACGATCACATAAAACTCCCGTGGTATTTCTCTATTTCAACCATTCGGCTTGAATACTATGACTAATATCCTTCTCACATCTCCCATCTACTTGAAGGATTAAGCCAAGATATTTAAATTATTACTTTTAGGCAATATCACTCCATTCAAATTAACTCATTCCTTATCACTAATTCAGCCTTCATTAAACTTGCAATGCATGTATTATGTTTTCGTTTTACTTAACTTAAAGTCCTTTGACTCTAGAGTACTTCTCCAAAACTCTAACTTTCTATTGACTCATTCTTGCGTCTCATCTATCAGAGCTATATCATCCGCAAACATCATGCACTAAGGGATACTCTTTTGTGTAAAAAGGTAAGCTCACAGTTGAACCTTGGTGTAATCTAATTGAGATAGTAAAATCTCTTGTGTCCCCTCCTACTGTGCGCACAATAATAATTGTTCCTTCATACATATATTTCAACACTTGTATGTATATACTAGATACTCTCTTTTATTCTAACATCTTTCGTAAGACATATTTTGAAATATTATTATAAACCTTCTTTAGATATTGACATAAATTATTATTAATTAAAATTAAAATTTGCTTAATTTAAATTAAAACTGTAATAAAATATTTCCTTTCAAGAAAAAATGATTTCAATATCTGTCACGTGTCAGGTTGAATGTCTCCAATCAATCATTGTTGAGCTGTAGAATTCTAAAATTCAGGGATCAGTATATTTGTTTCCCGTAAACTAACTACATATGGAAATCCGAATTTATTTTGTGCTGGCTTTGGATCTACGAATTCCGTAATTTCCAAAGGTACTTGCGGAATTGGGTGGAAGTAGCAATTCCTTAAATTAACTCCATATTAGTCTATTTAATAATATTATTTAAATAATTTTTAATATATATTTCATAAAATTTTATTTAAAATTAAATTTAACATATATGATTAAGATTGTAATATATATTATAATTATTATACTACACATATTATAATTGTCAACTATATATAACTTAAAATGATCTTTCAAATTTTTGTCTTTTTAATAATTTATTTATATTATATAATATATTAGGCATTGATAATTAATTTTAAATTATTATAATAATTCATATAATAATTTTCATGACAATTGTTATCTAAAATTATTTTTAAAACTAAAAGCTAAAACAAAATCAATTCAAATCAAATTATAATAAAATAAAATTAAAATATTAAAAATAAATTAAAATTGAATAAAAAATGTAATTTAATTATAATTTTTAAAATAAATTTCAAATTAAAATCATACTGTACACTCCTCGTGGTTACAGTAGCATTGTTATATAACAATTTTTAAGGTATAATTAAAATATTATTTTTTTTGTATTTATGATATAATATTTATATTAATATTTAAAAATTAAAAATATAATTTATGAAACATTATTTTTTTAAAATTTTTAAAATTAAAGAGTTTTGATCAATAAAATGATATTATTATTTTTATATTGAATAATTAATTTAATAAATATTTTTATAAATATTTTTATTTTAAAATTATTATATAAATAATTAATTTAATAATTATTAAAATGATTAGTATTACTGAGGAAAGCAAATAATTTTCCTATTGGAGCAAAGGCAGAAAAAAATTTATTTCTCAAAAAACTAAAATGGAGAAAAATATTTTATTCAAGAAAATTAATATGGTCCATAAAATTTCTGCCAAAAAATAATCTAGGAAGGAATTTGTAGGTTATTATTAACTAATTAACTGCCCCGGCTTTTTGTCCACGTAACATCCATCGCGAACAGAACAGAATCAGGTACTCGGCCGCTCCACAACAGTTTTTGTACGAAAGCAAGTTTTTCAGCTAACAGTTGACGCGTGGCTACTAATATCCAAAAGTTCAAAATTACCACTCAGAGTTAACGAGTAGTATGCTAGGGTAAACCACTGGATTATCTCTCAGAAATAAATAAAGCATTTGTCAACAAATTTAATCGCCGCGCGTATCTCAAGGTCCCAAATGGAACTGGCACCAAACGGTCCAAACCAAAACCTGTGAGTTGTAACCTATCTCCTAACTTTACTTAAACCTCCTTGCTTATCGGTTATTTAATTGCTAGATAATTACCTAAAACGAAAATTAATAAGCAAGGTTATTATCGTCATTCAATTGTTTATTTAGAGACACACTCATCGTGACCACACAACGGATTAGGACTTGACGTCGTTACAGTGTTTAACGGTTTTCCTACCTTGATCTCGTGTTTGTAGGGGCCTGGTCTAGTTTAGTTCCTTTTTTTTGCAATAAACGGTTCCACGTTTAAGCGAGAGCCATATCGATTTCTCTCACCTGTCTCTGGCGAGAAATTTCGCAATCTCGCCGGAGAGTCTGTTCTCGCCGGAAACTTAATAGATTCCGACGGGAATTTCCACTGCTCCACGGGACCTGAAGCGAGAGAAAGTTTAAAGGGAAGAGACAATCATGAAAGTATAAAAAAAGAAATGGAGAAGTGAGATAGGAGGTGGTGATGGTTAACGTGCAATGCAGGGAAAAGAGAATCAACTTAGGGTTTGGAGGATCTTACACGGCACAGATGCCAAGATTATAGCTTCTGCATTCAATTTTCCTTGCCTTATGGCGTAATTTATTCCATCTCTCGCTCTGTGTCAACTCTGTTTAAATTGTTCTCTCGCTCATGTCCGCCTTGTCTCTCCTCGCTCTGAATTGCAATCCTTTTTATATTTAATAAGGTTTGTTTGCTGCGCTTTGTTCATTTATTCTCGCATTTCATGCTTCAAGGCATGTTTCTGTGTTTCCGATCATCCGATGATCGGTTCTCTTTCAAATTGTACGTTCAAATAATTTCTGTCAATTAGAATTAAATTCTAATTTTTATCTTCCTCGGTAGATTGTTGCCTGCGCACTTAGCTACAAGTAGCTGAATTTGGAAATTTTGGTTCCATTCAAGGAAGTGACTGTAATTGCAGCTTTTCGGATCTTGCTCATTTTAAATCAAACCTAACTGTCTTATTATGTAATTAATGAGTTGGTGAACAATTCAGAATTACATATATGGTTATGGTGTAGAATTGTGTAGTGGTGATCTTATTATTAATTGTTTATTTAACTTCTCCTTTTCAAAACTCCCAATTTTGAGATCCCAATGCAGAACAACTTGCAAATTTTTATTAGGAAAATAATAAATATTTCATCTTGTAATACTTTTCTTTTACATGTGCTATTTTGTTGGGTTATCTTTGTTGTCACTTTGTTGGTTGAATTACCTTCCAAATTTTGCCATGCAGAGTTTCCATTGCTGGAGAGGAGAGAGATTTTGGATTCTGTTTATAAAGGTGTCCAATGCCCATACGGTATTAGGCCAGCCGGGACCTTCTTTTTTTGAGTTTATAGATTTCTAGGTATCAATCATCATGCCATCTGAAACAAAGAGTTCACCGACTTTGTCCTCATCATCATTCTTCTCTGAGGATGCATCTTTTGCTAGTGAGGTATGCAATTACCTATTAATCATTTGACAAATGTACATCTTATCTTCTATAATTGTATTGCATTGTTAATATATATGTTTTTAAGGATTCATATATATTTTTAAGCAATTAGACAATTAAAAACCTTTTGTTCTTGTGTTTGTTGGAATCATTTTTTCCCTTTGTTTTCTACTCATTGCAGAGACATATTGGGTTCTGGAACTTGGACACCACGCCTGATCTCCATGGTCCGTGTTTTGCTCCATTGAGGCCATGCAAGAAATTATTTACCTTTCGTTTTTGGATTTTTCTTATTGATCAATGAACTTTAAATCATTCTTACTGCAAATTGAATAGTATTTTCATGATTTATAGGACATTACAATTGTTTTTTCATATTCAGCCAATTAGAACTTCTTTTTACTGGGATTGCCTCCTTCCTAGATTTTTCACGTTCATGCTAATTGTGTTGTGCGTTTAGAAGGTTGGATATCTTCAAGTTTTCTGTTACTTTTAGTCTGCTTAGGTCATTTAAAGAATGACCATGTGACACCAGCTAAATATGCACTTAAAATCAATGCATAGAAGAAGTGATCTACAAATATCTGGAATATAAAAAGGGAGGTCAATGGGATGATGTAATCTGGCATTAATGAGGTCTATAAGACGACATATATTATCTTTAATGAAACAGTAAACATCTGATATAGAGTGGAAATTTTTTTTTCCTGGAAGCATGTATTCAATAAGCGAGTGTATGAATTATAGAAAAAAGGAGATGCAAGAGGAATGCAACTCTTATGCTATGCCTTTGTCTAGTAATTTTAGATGGAAGCCCTATTCTTACTTTGATCCTTACCAAATAAGGTGGCTGTGCTTTGTTTGATTATTTTGTTTACTTAAAAAAATAATTAAGAGAGATCATTTTTTTTTTCTAAATGCGTAAGCAAATTTAGTCAGAATTAATATTTTTATTATATAAAGGAATTCTGCATTTGTGGAGTAAAAATTGACCTAATTACTTGAACAGCCACTGGGAAATCAGTACCTACGTCCCCCCTGGAAAATCTTGGAGCTGTGGGATGTCAGTCAGCAAAGTCACTTGAACTTCATCAGTCTTTCCTAATGCAGGATCAGAAATTGAATCATAGCTTAATTAAGCATGCAGTGGGACCAGGGACAACAATGAGTCAGTCCTCGACTTTGTTGAGACCTGTGGCCCATGAGACAAGATCCAGTTTGAATGTACAGCCAGCATCTTGTTTTCCAGAAGGTGGCAAAGTTGACATGATGGCAACTCAGTATGAGAACAGTCTCTTCTCAAGCTCGTTATCCGAATTATTTAGTAGAAAGTGTATGTTTCTTTCTTCTAGTTAATGTTCCTTAAAGCACAATCCACTCACAAATACACTTGTATGATAATTCACATGTTTCTAAGTTTCCTCCAGGTTATTGTTTCTTATCTAACTATAAGCATTATGCTTTTGTTACAGTGAGGTTTTCCTCAAACAAGGTTACATATGGCCATTCTGTTGATACTGTTGCCTCCCACTTTGAGGAAGAGGAACCTTTTGAATCCCTTGAAGAAATTGAGGCCCAAACCATTCGAAACCTTCTTCCCAGTGATGATGACTTGTTTAGTGGAATGACTGATAAGCTGGACAATATCAACCAATCCAGTGTCAGAGATGATATGGAGGACTTAGACTTTTTTAACAGTATTGGTGGATTGGATTTGGGAGATGATAGTCCTGCAGCACAGAATGATATTGAATTTCATGTAGGAATGTCTAATGGTCAGATAGGGTTCAGCAGTGGTTCAATTTCTGGAGAACACCCTTTTGGTGAACACCCTTCTCGAACTCTTTTTGTGAGAAATATAAATAGCAATGTTGAAGATTCTGAGTTAAGAGCCTTATTTGAGGTGTGTGTTTTATTTTGTTTATTACTTATGTTGGTGGTTCATGTATATTATTTACATGAGCTATTTGTCTTACATTGATGCATAGCAATATGGAGATATCCGCACTCTTTATACATCCTGCAAGCATCGTGGTTTTGTTATGATCTCCTATTATGATATTAGAGCTGCAAGAAATGCCATGAAAGCACTCCAGGATAGACCACTAAGGCATCGGAAACTTGACATTCACTACTCAATCCCAAAGGTAAGCTTCTAAAGTTCTTTGTGATGTATGATTGTGCTTTTATTAATCAATCATTATTATAGTTATTATCCGAATGGGTCCTTTTCTTTAGGACCTTTTAGGTTCCTCATGCACATGCATGAGTCTTTTACATGATTCCTTGCCTTATGAGTCACTTTTGTCAGGACAACGCCTCAGAAAAAGATATTAATCAGGGTACCCTGGTGGTTTTCAACCTTGATTCTTCCATTTCAAATGATGAAATTTGTCAGATTTTTGGGGTGTATGGAGAAATTAAGCAGGTAAGTGTGCTAATTTTTAACATTTAACAGGAGTAACTATGAGCAACTCATGAAACCATGATGTTCTTGCATTTCAGATCCGTGAAACCCCACACAGAAGTAATCACAAATTTATCGAATTTTATGATGTTAGAGCTGCAGAAGCTGCTCTTCATGCATTGAACAGAAGTGATATCGCAGGGAAGCGGATTAAGCTTGAGCCAAGCCGTACTGGGGGTTCAAGACGGTATTTTCCAACCATATTTATTCTGCGTGTACTTTCTTGCTTATTTTTTTCTTCCTAATTTTGCTTTAGCTTCATTGGAATAATGATCAAATTTAGATGAGTCAGAGCAGACAATTCTCTCTCTCTCTCTCTCTCTCTCCATATTCAAGGTGGAATAAAGTTTTACTGTTTCAGTAATCACTGGTTTTAAGGAGAAAGGACCAACCTTTTTATGGGTCAAAGCTCTAGTTGTATTTGTGCTTTCATATTTTAGCTTCTTGCGCTTGACCAGATTAAAACAATCGATCTAACTCTAACCCAACTTCTCTGCTCTACCACATCAATCAAACCCTAGTGGTCTATGCTTCTTGCTTACTTTTGGTTGTCAGTTGTTGAGCAATAGCTTCTGAATTAAGCAGCAACTTCTGTTGATCCATAACTGAAGAAAAAAAAAAAAATATATACACACACACACACACACACACACACACACACTAATGGTTTCTGAACCATGTTCATGCAAATACCCTTAGAACCATCATTTGTTTCACTTGTCTATAACACAATCCCATTTATTCATTGAACTGCATCAAGTTTCCAGAGTCTAGATGTGTACCTTAGAATTTCAGAAGTTAATGCTCCACAAACTTGTTGAATTGAGAGTTTTACCAAAGGAGAAAAATAAGCCAACAAACGCAATCTCACTGTCCTCTTATTTTTGGTTTTCTGAATAATAACAGTAACCAACACTCTTTTGTTTTGTTAATTTTCTTATTTTTCAAAGGATATGGCCTCTTGACCTTATTTTTATATGACCAAAGTGAGACCAACTTTTGGCCAAAAGATGCAATGTTGCATGGCTTAACTTAACTGCCATTCAGTTACACTATTCTCCTTTTTTTTTTATTTTTTATTATGTTAATAAATAATAATTACATGGATCCAGGTTGACCCACATGGGTGACCCGGACCATATTTTCTTCAATAACTAAACATCTTTTTTCTGGGTTGCAGTTTATTGGAACATGATGAGTGTGGCCCTCATGCACAGCAGAGTAGCCCTCCCAATAATTCTTCTGCTGGAATCCCTGGTATGACTATTGCCAATTAGGTATCCTGCTTATTAAATATTATTGTCTAGGTTTTCTTATGAAGCATTGTTAACAGGAGCACATCTGCATGGGTCAACTATTTCTAATGGCATGGATAATGGAACTATCTTGGGATTGCCGTCTGCAACGCAAGCCCAATTTTTGAAATCTGAATGTTATCATGGAATTTCTTCTAGTGTTCCTAATAACTTGTCCTCTCTTTTGAGGGTTGAATCAGCTGGCAATCAAACTGGCCTTGCTGAGCCTGGTCGCACACAGGGTCAATTGCAATTTGATTTTCAAGGCACGCCAAATTTTCATCCTCATTCACTTCCAGAATATCATGATGGTTTAAAGAGTGTTCTTCACTGCAATTCTCCTGGCAGCATGGCTGCAAACATGAGTCCAAAGCCCCCTGAAAGAATCGATGACCGGCAGTCACACAGAACTATAACAAATGGACACTCAGTTGAATTAAATGATGGGGGTAAGTGCAGTTCTTTCCAAATGTGTTTTTTTTTTGGTAGGTGGGTTGGGGGGGTGGGGGGGGGGGGGGGTGGGGGATGTGGTGTGTGGTGGTTTGTGTGGGTTGTGGTTGTGGGGGTGGGGGTGGGGTTGCACGGGGGCCTCCATTTGGTTTGACTTCTTGCTTTTTTATTTTTGTTTCCTAAAAAGTGCTTTCTATAATTTTGATTTTGCTAAACAACAAATACATTAATTAAAAAAAAAAAGGTGTACTTGTTACATATAGTTCAATCCACATGACAAAGGATGAGGGAAATTAACAAAGAAAACAAAATAGACATTGCCTTCTATTGTCTCACCTAATGTTGCCTTTATAGGAAAACCAAAAAAAAATGCCAACCCAACAGAGCCTTTATTTTCTGCCTTGCCTCCCCTTTTCTGGCGCACCCACATATTTATGATGTGAAAACTTCCATTAAGACCAAAAACACAAATTTTAAATCTTCTTTGTTCTCAGAAAATTTAATTGTAATCAGACAGGCATGATTGCAGTTGTCTAATTTCAAAAATTTTCTACCTCCATGGTCTTAGTTAAGGGTGAGTTCCAATGTAAGTGGGTGGCAGCATGTCATGCCATCTCATGCTGTTTTAGGACTCGAAAAGTCAAAGTACTCTGGCTAATGCTGTCCTCACCATAGTTTTCATCCATGCAGTGGTAACTCTGAAGTTAAGATGTCTTATGTGAGTTCATTTTTGTTATCGTCGCATTCTAATATTGAAGTGGAAGCTATGCATGCTATTGTCTCTTCAGATGCAAATCAGAATTCAATTGTTTCAGTCCACTTACTTTTATATTTATTTTGCTTGTCTTTTTCCTGTTTTCAGTTTTTGGATCCACTATTAATAGAAGCCCTTCTCTTCCTGGACATCACTATGCATGGAGTAATTCCTATCACCCACAGTCTCCATGCATGATATGGCCAAACTCACCATCGTTTGTCAACGGAATTTCAATGGCTCATGCTACAGTGCAGCTGCATGGACCTCCTAGAGCACCATCTCCGGTTCTTAACGCTGTTTTACCTGTAAATAACCATCATGTGGGATCAGCACCAACTGTTAATTCTTCTCTCTGGGCCAGGCGACATGCTTATGGAGGGGAATCTCCTGAGACTTCTGGTTTTCATCCAGGTTCCCTTGGGAGCTTGAGAATTTCTAGTAACTCACTGCACTCTATGGAACTTCTATCTCCTACCTTGTTCCCTCATGTTGCTGGAAACTATATGGACTTGCCAATTCCCCCTAAAAGTGCGGGACACCAACCACACAATCAGAGATCCCCAATTTTTCCTGGCAGGAGCCAAATGATTCCCATGACCAATTCATTTGACTCTCCAAGTGAACGTGGCAGGAGCCGTAGAAATGAAGGCAGTATTAATCAGGCTGACAAGAAACAGTATGAACTTGATTTAGATCGGATACTGCAAGGGGAAGACAACCGAACGACACTTATGATAAAGAATATTCCAAACAAGTATGTGGTGCATACCTTTGATTCTCTGACCATATAACTACTAGTTGCTATTTAATTATTGTTTTATGAAACATCGACTTTAATCCATGGAACTATCTGTCTTAGGCATGCCCAATGATTTTGTAATAGTATTGGACACTAAGGGTTGGGTTAAATTAACATTTACATGGATTGGTTGGCAAAGTTTTTGTGGTTCAAGGTTATGATTTAACAGTCATCTGGTGGTGATGGCAGGTATACTTCAAAAATGCTTTTGGCTGCAATTGATGAACACCACAAAGGAACTTATGATTTCATTTATCTACCAATTGATTTCAAGGCAAGTGCAATATATAGCGTTTAAATTTGTAGTAAGGTTTGGGTTATGAGAAGAGCCATATTTGTCATATTTATTTACCTTTGGAATCCATATGCACCACTTTCTTGACTTGCATGTGTTGCAGAATAAGTGCAATGTGGGGTATGCATTTATCAACATGATTGACCCAAGCCAGATAATTCCATTCTATCAGGTTTGTACCGTGTAACTGTAAACTCCTGAAGAATGTAAATAGCATGTATGTAGACTAAGGCTAAATGGAAAATCTAATTATGGCAGGTGTTTAATGGAAAGAAATGGGAGAAGTTCAATAGTGAAAAAGTAGCATCACTTGCATATGCTCGCATACAAGGAAAAGCTGCTCTTATTGCACATTTCCAGAATTCAAGCTTGATGAATGAGGATAAACGATGCCGACCCATTCTATTCAACACTGATGGCCCCAATGCTGGTGATCAGGTACAAATATCACACGGTCACAGGCACTATATATTCTAGTTATTAGTTGGCCATGTACTTCCCTATCTATTTGAACATGAAATCGAATACTATAAATGCCTGTGGAACTTGGAGTTGGGTTTCCTGCTAAGAGTACTTTGCATTTGTAAAAATACTGAAACATGGGCTTCAGATTCCTTCCTATAGGATGTAGGAAAACCAAACTTCCCTTGTTAAAAGGAAAGATCTGATGCAAGAGATCTCGTATGCTGATCCTTTCCTTATCTGTAGGTGCCCTTTCCAATGGGGGTTAATGTTCGAACTAGACCTGGGAAACCTAAAAACGTCACACATGAGGATAACCATCAAGGAGGTCTACCTAATTCGGCAAACAGAGAGGATTCTTTGAATGGGGATGCTTCATCAGGTTCTGGAAAGGAGTCTGACTGAAGAAGCCACTTATTTTTGAGGGGTACCAACCTCTTAGGTGGAGTAATTTAAGATTGGTACCTCCCCAAGTAACTGATTAAATATATTGGGGCAGCTGATTGAAAAGAGACACATTTTTCTGCGTTTGAGAAGCCTCTTAAAATTTTAGGGAAAACAACTCATAGCCAGAACAAAAGCGAGTTTCTGATTTGTTTGGCTGTTCTTTAAATTCTGGAACCATTAGAAAAAAGAAGCATGAGGTGAAACTTCCAAATTTTGGATACAAAGTAGACATTGGAGTTTCAGAGCGACAAGTGATATTTCACTGAGGTTCTGGAGGCTCCTCTCCTAACACCTTTTTTTTTTAATATATTTTTTTTTATCCCATATGTAATTGCTGACATATACAAGCCAGGGAGCTTTTTATTGAAAAATTTTGAAGCGAGAAACTGATGATGCTGTGTATCATTATTCCTTTTAGGGAAACATCTTGTGTCGATAACTTTTTGTCTCACTTACAATAATACTTTTTTGTGTCATTTGAATATGGTATATTTCTATGCTTCGATGTGATTAGGATTTAAACTAATGTAGTTAGGAACAAGGCCAGCATCTAGCAATGGCCAGTTTGATAAGGGACCGTGTAGTGTAATCCGTTTCTAATGATATTCGTTAATTAAAATTTTTGCAACAAGTACAGGCAATCACAAATTTACAACAGGCTGGATGGCATAGAACAAAGGTTTAGGCTCAAGGCTAAGTGCGAACTAGTAAATGATTCGAGTTTAAAGATGCCGCAAAAACAACGAAAGGCCTCGGCCATCTAATTTTTGTGAATCTATAAGAACGTTGGTCCATGGTGATGAAAACAGCGAGAGCCGGCGCACCAGAAATGCACAGTAGGCCGAAAATTTGTACCCACTTGGGTTCGAAGCCGACTTTAGAAAACAATAATAAAATGACAGATTCACGTTAAAGGGAAGTCTGATCCAACAATATTTGCTGATTGCGGTCTCATGTGGATGAAGAATGGGATGGCTGTGTCACCTTGAAAGGCTTCCAATACTTTCAACTATGATTGTCATTGGTGGAAAGGCTCCAAGACGGGAAATCAACAAACATTCAGCGAATATTTCCCCATAATATTTTCATTGATGATAACTACAAAAAGAAGCAATGACAATGCAGGATTAATTTTGCCAATAATTAGCTGGGACACTTATGGCAACATGCTTGGTAACCAGCTGCCAAGCATGCCTTGTTAGCTGTTAACACCTAATCTCAGACCAATGGCTCCAAATTGCAGACCTTTGATACCCTTATACAGGCATGACAAAAAACAGCAAGCTGTTAATTGAAAAAAAAAAATCAGAATCAACCTAAAAATTCCCCTTTCAGCATAGCAATTTCACAGAGATGATCCATGAATTGAAACTGATGATTGTTCCCATCTTTTCTAGCAACCTTGCACTATGTCCCCACTCAAAAGAGTTCAGAAGCATTTGAACATTTTTTTTCACAAGCTACAGCATAAAGCAAATGAGCTTAGGGCTTTACCTTAAAACACTAGGATCCTGCCATGAGTCACTTTCTACCTTCATAGCCCCTACATTTGCCAGTAATCAATTAATAGCCTGCAATATATGTAAATGAAGATTCAATTAACAAAATATTCTTAAGAATTATTACATGGTATCATTCAAGAAGAAACAGACCATTAAATTAACAATTTTATAATGTTACAGTATGTAACCAATTGTACTAATGACATGAAGTGGCGTTGAAGTGCCTATGCTGCTGAAACCAAAGGTGTTTCAATGGTGGTCTACATGTTTTACATTGACAAGAACATAGAGAAAACCCTTATGACTAGAAAGATCTAAGATTATCTTACCAGGGTGGGTGAGGAATCGCTTTGTGTTCGTGTAGAGAATATCATAGTGACCTGGCCGATAAAGCAAAGTAATGAAGGGAATCTTGGTCGCTGAACTACCACTACTAGAATTCTGTAGATCATCAGCAGCAGGAATGAAATCGTGATGATTTACACTAACACCACCTGTATCACAAGAACTGCGGTCAAGGTATACAATCTGAATTGGCACACCCAGTGCATCTGATAGGGCAGTAATGTGCACATGGTCGCTCTCTTCACCCATAGGTTCCACTGATGAATTGCAAAACTATGCCAAACCAGATTGTAACAATACGGATAGAGGGGAGAGAGACTGCAAGCTTACATAAATGTAATGCCAATAGCCAAACTTCCAGATACACATGAAGCTGAATTTCAACAATGATAATCTTTTAGTCCAGCCAAGGCATTATAGTAATTAAACAAGTACTAGGGGTGTTTGAAATGGTCATCTTTGAAAGAATTGACACGAGGACCAAAATATAGAGAAGTGTAGATTGAAAGTACACAGTTGCTGCGCAAAAGTTTATAATCATCCTAATTTTTCGTCAAAGACTAGAGTCCACAATGGCAAGAAGCTGATAAAGGAAAATGTTCAAAAATAACTAGTTCTAGTATTGAACAAACCTGTTCCACTGTTGCATTTGTTAACCCCAATATAAAGGGTTCAAAAACCTCAGACCGTTTCTGTATTTCCCCAGAAGTAACAAATCTGAAAAACATGACAACTAACCAACCAAATTTGTTAGCAGTTATTTTATTTGAAAGGAGGAGCGATCCATTCCCACCATCAAGTCTTTAAAGTTGCTCACCATAGTCTGATATTGACTGGTCTCGACTCCTGTTTATGAGCTCATCGTGACTGTAAATGAAAAATAAATATAGATATAAATATAAAAGAGGGGTTTATTCCACATATTCAGAAAAGAAAATCATTTGATTAGCATTAATGCAGAAATTTTTTATTGTGAATATCATGCCCTATGTAAGTCATACTTACAAGCAAAAATGCTTGAGATGAAGTTTGAAGAATGAAACTTAAGATATACCAAAGTAAATGCACCGTCGGAATTGTTAACAGAAATACCAGATCCAAGGAAAAGAGGACAATACCTTATTGAAGATTCATGACCTTGAAGAACGCAGTCCAACTGCTCCAGGAATAGCTGCAAATTTATCACCACATTCAGTGTTTAATTATATATATATTATTAAGGCAACTAAAGAGTTAGCAAAAGCTGGCATAGGGAAAGCCTTTGATTCTTTAATACATATTATTTCGAAAAGGACTAGAGGAATTAGAAGTTCCAATCTCAATGATAAAGCACTAAGTTGATTAGAATACTTTACTAGTTTGCTCATTTCAAATTGAAGATTAAAAGATTGACATTGAGTAAGCACAATTCAACTGAGTTCTGCAATTTTTCATTGCGGAAAATTTTGTCATTCCTTCTCTTTGTTCCCCAGTGCTAATCAGATATAACCGTTTGCATCTGTGTCACCATTTAAATCCATGTAAAAATAAAGTTCAAGTAAAATACACAAGTCCAATTATTATTCCCTTGGAGAATCATACTCAACAGGTCAGCAATGACGCTACTACTCTCGTCCATCAAATTAACAGAACTTGAAACCTCCCAGGGCTATCCTAAATAATCAGCTATGACATTATCCTAAATAATAATAATATATCACGTTAAGGGTAATGGTCAAGCATATCAAACACAACAGAATAACGAAAGAGTGTTCAAAATTAACAAACTAACAAAAAAGCGTGAAACTGTTGTACAAAGAAGCACAGTTATTAAAGGCACACCTCGGGATCAAGGCTCACCAAGCTTCAACCCTAGCGCCTCTACATGAGAAAGGCGGGCAATATTCACTAGGCCCTCGCCTTATGCGCCTAGGCGTGCGCCTTGTTCCTGGCGCAAGGCTTTATAAAGGCGCACATTCTTTATTTTCACCTTAGGCAAGCACTTCCATCGACAAAAACAATTAACACTCAACTTGAAATTTGTCAATCTACCGTAATCCAATATTGACGCACTAGAAAGTTTATGAAATTAGTATCACTTGTGATAACTAGTTGCCAAAACCTCATCAAACCACCACACCCAAGATCACAAACCTCCTATATTTCCATTTTTAACACTACCACCCTTTTATTATCTTTTTCAAAAAAAAAAAATTACATCTACACCTATTTCAAGATTTATGCCAAAAAAAAAAGGGAAAACATAATGCACTAACTTAAGTACGAAATAATACTACTTTAACTCTTAAAGATGGGGAAAATGATGAACATATTGATTTTGAAAATGAGTAAGATTATGATGCTACTCTTAATGAAAATTAAAGAATAGTTATTTTATAATTGTTTCACTTTAGTTTTGATACATTAAAAGACTATTCAAGATTTAAAACATTAGTACTTAAATGCTTATTAGTTATTATTTTTAGTTTTATGTTATTTGAAATTTGATAAAATATTCACATTTACTTGACTTTTATGATTTTTTTTCGCAAGCACATGTGCCGTGCACCTAGGTCCAGATCTCTTGGAGCTTAGTGCGCCTTTAGATTTTAATAACTATGCAAAGGAGTAAAATGCACACAAAAGCTTTACCGCAAAAAAAATCCTCAAAGGTAAAATCAGCATAACCCAAACTCTGAAGCGTTTTCCTACATTCTTCCACCTTTGTTTTGATTCGATCAACTTCTGCTCGGTCTTGTGTCCCCAAAATATGCTCCTATTTACAGTACCAAGTTCCCATTAACAAGAAATTCTAAAAGTAAAAAAGAAAAATCCCATGATATAGGAACAAATAAAAAATATGAAAGCAGAAAAATAAGGGTAAATATATAAAACAATAAGGCATACAAGGTATGAAAATATGAAGCTTCGAAAGAAGCAGTTGCCATCTCCACGCGTTCGCCTAATAGCAACATAAAGCTCGGCGAGGATCTACAGAAACAGCAATAGCAGTTATTAGTAGAGGAATATGAAAGAGAATGAGAACAGAGGAAGTGAAGAACCTTTATCTTCTCAAGCAAAATAGGGCTTCCTGATTGGTATTCAGCGGCTAATGCAGAAAGAGGCTCCTGCAGTTGAAATCGATGCATTAGGCTTCTTTGGAATAAATCAAAGAAAAGAATTCAAAGTTTTAATTAGTTTTAAATAAATTTTTTTTTAGTTAAAAATATTTAAATTCTTTAATTTCAAAGCATGAAAATTAAAAAAAAAGAAATCAATTAAATTAAATTTTGTAAAATTTTCTAAACAAGAAAAAAAAAAAAAGGAAGGCATTGGAAAGGAAAGGAAAAATGCCTTGTCACCGAGAAAAGGAATTCTATCAGATTCAGCGGAGCGAATTGCAGAGTGTTGTTACACAATGTCATCGTCCCCAAAATTTGCCCAATCTTCAAATTCAGAAGCATTTTGGCCATCCTCTTGATTCTGCATCTCTCCTAAACACATAAATCCAATTAAATCGTATGAAAATGAGATTTCGAAGAAGAGTGATTACTAATAGTGGGGAGTACGTACCTGAAGATCAAAAAAGATTCCAATTGGTGATCACTGATCAGCGGCTCTCCACTTGACCTCCAATCTCGATCGTTACATTTGACTGGACTCAATTTCCATTCTATTGGGCATTTTACTTTTTACCTCTTGCATGTGTGTACGGTACTATTTTTAACCTTTGCCGCTTGCTAATTATCCAAAATTAGAGGGATTTTAATCTCCATAATTAAATTATTAAGTCTGGCATTTCTTAAATATTATAAAATTATTTTAAATAATTATGTTTGGACAACATCTAATTGAGTTTGAATTTGATAAATGAAACTCATGTGTGCTGGTTTGGGTTTTGTACACCAAATATGTTTATTTAAATAATTAATTAAATATAAAATTTTTATTTTTATAATATTATATTTTAAATAAATAAAAATTTAATATTTTATTAAAATTTTTTAAATATAAATTATTAATAAAAATATTTTTATATAAATTAATAATTAAAATATATAAAATTAAGTGCATTAGAATATTTTTCAAATCTAATTTAAAATAAATTTAAGTAATTAAAAATAAATTTTAATGACATTACTATTTGAGTTTAGATTTACGTAGAGTGATTTTGTATAGGAAAAAATCCAACTTTTTCATATATTGACGGACCAAAGGCCCAACGCTATCCTTTATATAGTAAGCCTAGTTTAAAAAATAAAAAGGAGCCTCTATTGTTGAAACAGTAGGGGGATTAATAAAATTAGGCCCATAGAATAGAACGATCAGCTGTGACAGGCCTAGGTGATATCATTTAATTTTTATTTTGAGTAAGAAAATTATATCATTTAATTTTGGGTGGATGATAAGATTTTAAATAATAAAAAATCTGATTTGAGATATGATAAAATATAATAAGGGAAGATAATGTCAGGTCTTTGTTGACCAGTTAAAAATGGTTGGAGTCAGTCGAGAAGAGATAGAGATGGGATGAGAGGTCGCTTTTGATTGAAGTCACTGTGTATGCAATTTGATGGTCATAGTCAAATCTGTAATATGTGGTTTCAACGTCACTAAACATACTTAAACATTGACTTCTCCACCCTTCTCTTTTATTTTATTAATTTTTTTTTTCTCCTTCCATTAATTGCTCTCAAAAATAATATTAAAATTTCATAATAATGCATCCATCTCTTTTCAAATTTAATTTTAAAAAAAAAATTGAGTGATAAGTAATGCTCAATAAATAAATAAATAATAAAAAATTTTTAAAATATATTATTTCTTTTCTTTTCTTAATTAATCTAATTCCCTTTAAATTTTATATTTTTAAATATAATTTTAATTTTATTAAATTAGAACTCATACACATTCAACATTGACTCTTTTTTTTTCTTTGTAGTATAAACAATTAGCCCAAAGAATTGAGTTGTTTCTATAGCCTTGTTTTACTCTATCTTCTTCTCTAATTTCTATTTTTTTTTATTTAATAAATTAAATAACAACAGATAAATTACAATAGGAAAGAGCAATTTTTTTATTTTTAACGTAAAAATATTAATTTTTGAATATATAAATGAAAATACACAAATTGTAAATCTTTTTATTTTTTACATTAAAATGCACAATTTATATAGGATATATACAAGAAAACGGAACAAAAATGGATTCGCCTCTTGCATTCACTCCACATGGCTTTTCCTGAGAACCCATTAATCTAATTCTTTAGTTTTCTATTAGGCTTCAATTAAAATTAAAATTTAAAATTTTATAGTTTTAAAAATAATTTTAATGCTTAAAGTTTTATTTTTCTTTAACTCGTAATTAGTTTATCACCTTTTATCACTATCAAGGTGTCTCCCGTAGAGGTTGGATTAGAAGGAAGCGAAACACTTCGTGTTGGCCCAGCATCACAAGAAGAGGACTCATATATAAATTTATGAATATGTACTCATCTGACAATTCAGTCTCTCTCTCTGGTATATGTGTTGTATAATGGTACATGCACACACGTAACAGACAAGTATGTGTATCTGCATATACAAGAAATCCTGTCGCTGACTTTTCTTGATAAATCTTGTGCAGGAGCGGAAATCCAAATGTCAAATACGTATATGCCTTTACTAATTCGGACCACTAAGAGGTCAGTGAGGAAGAATTAAAGAAAGTATCTCCACCACTGAGTACAGGGATTTTTATGCATGTCTCTGCGGCAACAGAAAATCCTATTTCCACTAAGGAAAAGTCGTGAGCATCATCTTTGCAAGAGAAAAAATAGCAGTGAGCATCATGACGATCCAGGATGCCCTTTGTTTTCGAATTCAAATCTGATAGTTTACACCATAGAAGATGAATAATTTTTAGATCGAAAGATTCAAACATCTCAAAGATTTTAATACTCTCTCTATATATATACAATAATTAATTATTTATATAATTTGTCCTCTGATCATATTAATGCGATTATAGGTATAATTCTTTTATTTTAAAAAAGTGATATATTTATAAATCCATTTTAAAGAAAAGAAAAGAAAAAAAAAACTCACCAAATACGTCCAATCATATATCTAATGGAATCTTGGCGCCATTACATTGGCTAGGCATTCTTGTGCCCCGAGGGTTTTGAAATAATTACTCTATTTTCTTATCTTTTGTGTCAGTTGGTTTGCTGAATTATGTGGCTGCATGTGCAAGAAGTATATTCTCGATCTCAATTTCTTCTTAAAAAAAATATTTCTAATGCAAATTCCTACATGCTATATATGCTTTTCGAGTTTTCTCAATGCACCCATGACATACAAGGTAATGTAAAGTGCCTTGATTATAATTAAGATATAGTTGACGTAGGGGAATCATACATATAATTATTTAATGTTAGTTTATCTCAATTAATTTCACTAATTGATTTAATGCCTTCAATTGCTAGATTAAGGCAGGCTAAATCATTGAGAGCGTAATAATGCAATTGAACACAAACAAAACCAATATTAAGGCAGGCTAAATCATTCCGACACCAACAAAACCCCCATTTTCAGAATCAGATCCCATATTCCAGCTAAGACGATTCAATTGAACTCTTGGCTCCTGCCTTTTGGACTTTTAGCAAATAATGGCATTTCCATGCAATTTTTTGGAATATGATATGCCTCGCATACCCTATAAGGGTGCTAATGGTTGTGTGGAAAAGACTGTGCACCATTGGGTAATTTTAGCACTTAATTATTATCTTTCCATTTTTCCACGCCTAAATTTTTTTGTTTTTAAATTTACATATACAAGAAGATAAATCCTCCAAGATGTCCAACTGGCCAACTTGCCAATAAATACCTTCGGTTGAACTCATTTTTCCTCTTCTGGCGTCTGCCCTTTTTTTTCCTCTACATTTCAAGAAATTAATTACCATCAACGGTACTGTTTCGATCTGATTCTTGATATCCCGATTCTTAAATAGTAAATCTGCTTCTAAAATACAAAATCTTGACAAGAATCATTTCATGCGCTAGATAGCGAGGCGTGTTACATACAATTAAAACCATTTGGCATATCATTAATCTGTTTTTCAAAGGTGGATCGAAGGCATGGAAAGAGGCCATTTCCATCGGAAGCATCGGAGGAAAAAGATAAGGAAGGCGATGACTTCCCTTCTTATTCATCTTCTTGGTCAGAAACAGATATGTCTGCCATCGTTTCAGCTCTCTCTCAAGTCATCGCTACTACCACTGGCGATAACCCAACTATGGTGCAATCAACTCCGCTAGCCGCAGAGCAATCCATTGTCAAAAAGGAACTTGACCAGTCCCAATCCACCCAAGATCAAGGTAATGGATTTATATATGGTCTTTTTTTTGTAATCTTCTTTTATCTATGAGAAACATACTTCTCGAATCCCTTTTACCTAGGCCACAATTACTTGGTGGTTTAAAGTTGGAAGTTTACCGGCTTCGTTTGTGCCATTTTGGTAAGGCTCCTCTAGAAATTTGTTTTGTTTTAAGGCAGATTTATAACTTAAATTCTCACAATTTTGGATTTTTCTTGGCTCTAACAATTATCTTGTCAAAGTTGTCGCGATCTATCTATTGTTCTTTCTGCTTTTCTTGGTTTTATCCATCTCGAAAGAAAACGATTTGCCAGCTTAGCCTAGCCTTCTAACTATTTCTTCTTCTTCTTCTTCTTCTTCTTCTTCTTCTTCTTCCTTGTTTATTTATTTATTTTGTTTTTGGGTTTGTTTGGTTAGTACACTCCAAAGAATCGTGTGGTAGATATGGGCGTTTAGGGTTTTGCCAAGTTCATTGTATGTATCTAGCTTTCCGTAAAGAACCATCTTTCTCTCTATTAAAAGCCAAGGGTCGTACCTTAATACCCGAGACACTCTTTCTTGCTTTTTTACCAATTTTTGCAGAGACAATACCTGTAGTGATGTCAAGGTGGTAGTCGTTTTGCATGTGCTCATGTTTCTGCAGATAAGCGGTAGTCGTTTAGCTTCTCCTTCTCACATATTCCTCGTATTAAAAGAGAGCCTGTTCCGTGAATCAATAGCATTCCTTTATGTTAAAGACATTGACCTCAAGGCCCTTAATTATTCTTTGATTTCCATTTCTTGCTCGTTGCTTCAACCCTGCCTAATCTTTGAAAGGGACATTTTCTTTGTTGTTACATTAGCAGATTGGTGGGAACCCCATGAATAATTTATCGGGTTTGAGTCTCTCTTGAGGGCTTGAATACAAATTTTTCATTTGCTTTTCAGGATCAAACACCTTTAGCAACTTTATTTTGCCCAGTAAAATTTAAAAGAGAGACCAAAAGATAAGAAATCAAAACTAAAAATATCAGCAAGTTAGTTTTCATCTCTTTTCAACAAGAGCTTGGGATCAGCCTATCAACTTCGGTTTGCTTTTATCATATACTATATCTTCTTTACTTACCATTAAGGTCAACTTCTTGAACCGAAATTGCACTATTTATACACTACGGTAACCATAGATTGCTTACTTCATTGAATCCTAGTTTTTTTTTTAAGCAAAAATTTTATTAAAATTAATCCAAGAAAAACTTAGCATGTAGCATCCAACTAGACCCGGGTATCAGACCTCTCATTGAGTCCTAGTTTGAGACTCATGTTCATATAATGCAATTTATCCTCAAATTAGAGAAGTAAAAGAAAAATAAGTTTTGGCCGAAAGGACATTTAGATGATTACATAAATTGCAGGTTGTAGGTTGAATTTTCATTAAGATGGAATTGGAAGTGGAAATGGTATAGCTTTATGTAGTGTATTAGGATTACCCATAAATCTTATGGTTACAAGATGAAATGAGTACTCTCCCAAAAATTGCAAAAGTATAAAAGAAAATTTTCAGTGATTTCAAACCGTTTTGATTCTGCTTACACTATATTATATTTTGCATTTGGAGCCCTATCACTGGCTAGCTCCTTTAAGCGCTACATGTATCTAATTCTATTTGGTTAATGCCTATATATAATTTGAACTTAAGACTACCAGTTAATCTAATTTATGGATTTAAATGCTGTTTTACTAGACATATACAGTTTGTATGTCACTGAATTTGAACATGACGTGTTATGTTACCATGTGTATGAAGATAATACAAGGAGAAGACACTACAGAGGAGTAAGACAAAGACCTTGGGGCAAATGGGCAGCAGAAATACGTGACCCAAAGAAGGCAGCTCGAGTCTGGCTCGGTACTTTCGATACTGCCGAGGACGCAGCTCTTGCATATGACAAAGCAGCTCTAAAGTTCAAAGGCACCAAGGCTAAGCTTAATTTTCCTGAAAGAGTTCAAGGGAAACCCGAGATTTACTACTTCATGACTTCTGGTGGTTCGAGTGTTTCTTCTGAACAAAATCCAATGCCAGTGGCTACTCCTGCTCCTTCTCATCTTCCTCCTACTCCTTCATCATTACCGCAAGATGCTTACCCAGACTTGTTTCAATATGCACAAATTCTTTCGAGTAACGATGCAAATTTCCCTTATTACACTTCAAATCTCTTTAATCAGCAGCCTTATGTTCCTCACTATCCATCCACTTTTTCATCACAGCAACAACAAGAACAAGAGCAGCAGCAGCAAGATCTGATGAGATTCTCTCCGTGGTTCCACAGCTCCTCTAGTTCCGATTATCAAGAACATGAGAAGGACTCTAGTAAACCTAGCGAGTAGTATCTCTGGCTTCCAATTAAGAGCTATAAAGGAAAAAAAAAAAAAAATCAATGGTATTCATCCGTTAGTTAGGAAAATCTTATCTGTCAGTGTCTTAATTTCGTATGGGATTCCCTAAACAAGAGCTTCAAAGTAATTTTGCGTTGTCTTTGAAGCTCTTCTGCATTTGCTCATTTTTTTTTATGGCAGAGATATTAGTCACCCCAAGGATATATCTCCTTCCACTCTGCATGGTATGTAAGCTCGGGGACGTACTGCGATAGATTTTGGCTAGTTTTCTCCTTTCTGTTTCTTTCCTTGCTTTGGTCCACAACGCTTTTGAATTTTGTACTAAAGTAATGGTGTTTGTCCGTGGACTACTCTTGGCAAAGTTGAATGAGTTGGGATTATTTGATTTATTTATATTCAACACTAACCTACCTACTTCTACTCTACCATTTGGAAACTTTGAAAATGACAAAAGGCATAGGTCCATATAATATACATATATATATAGTCAAACTTGAGAGCCAAACTAATTGACTTTTTCAATCAGTTCTAGTGGACCTTAACATTAATAGTATGATTGGTTAAAGGTTGATAGCTATATTGTCTCACTTTTTTTTATTAGGGAAATTCAGAAGATAAATTATTTATTTTATAAAATTTTAAGTAAAATAATTTCTATTGAATAATTTAAATGAAAATAGCATTTAATTAAATTAAGTGATGAAGCCGCTAAGTCGTGTATGTACACAAATGATGATTTCTCATAATGTCATGAATTCAGGCAACAAACTTTGGACAAGTTAAAAACAGGAAAACATTAATGCATAACAATTATGAGAGAAAACAATGTGAAGTTGTAGCAAAAAACAAATGAGATGATTGAAGCCCCCAAACGTGCTTCTAACATTAAGCATGGGTCTCCACCAACCTTTCTGCGCGATGGCTGACGTTGCACACGAGTGTTTCCCTTTTTTTTTTTTTTTTTTTTACACAACGGAAAGCAAAGCAACGTAACATGAAGTTTTTTTGTTTGTTATACATATATACTCGAACACGGTCTAATTTAAAAATAAAATCATATTATTTAATTTAAAATTTAAATCAATTAAAATTAAATTGTTCAAAATTAATCTTAAATTAAATTAAAATGGATGGTTTTAATTGAATCTGATTTCAAGTTAAAATTAAAAATTTATTTAATTAAGATTAAGCCAATTTTAATCTATTAAATATTGAATTAAAATTATTAGTTCTTATCCGAAATCGATTCAGTGATCACTACATAAAAATATAATTAAGATTAGAAACTTTGTCCTTTGTCTTGACAAGTCACAATCTTTTTTTCTTTACTAAAGTTAAAAAAAAAAAAAAAACTTAAATGTCCAATGATAGACGTTGAACGGCTAGAAAATATTTGGCCTTGCAAATACAACATACTGCATGGAGAGCTAAGGGTGTGCTTTAATAAAGGAAAGTATCTAGACTACTATTACGCATGCACGGGCCACGCCCACTTTGCTTGATCTCCTCTGGAAAGCAGTGAACCAGAAATTAAAAGAACGTTTAACAGCCCAAAAATAAGAGGTGTTATAAAACGACAAAAGTTAAAGAAACTTCTTACCTTTTTCACTTTGTTAAATGATGAAGTGAGAGCTGAGCTGAGCCGCGTGAAAACTGACATGCGCACTCTTTCCCAAACAGAAGCATGAATCAGGGAGCGGGGGAGGGACGTCGGGGACCAGCTTGGAATGCTTTCGGCTTCCATGTCAAATTTTGCGGCCCTTACGCCTTGCCAATTCTATCAAGTACAATAATGATCCCGCTTTTTAAACTATTGATTTTTGAATCTTATTTATATAAATGACGGTCATTTTTAAATCCGATTCGTGTCCGGTATTGTGTTGGTTCTAAACGTTCATAATCTGCCTTAATAATATATTATTATTATTTTATTAAAAAATAATTTATTTATATATATTTAATATTATAATTAAAAATAGATATATTATTAAAATTATATTTAAAACTTATATTTTTAATTTTTAATTTATATTATATATTAATAAATTAAAATAAAAAATTGTAAGAAGAAAAATAAAAATTCCTGCAAGAAAATTCACCGACTCCAAACTCTTATGAGGCAAAGATGAAGGAAGTGATACCTAACCTATTTTGCTGTGATTTCTACCTATTTATAATCATTTACATAAAAAGTAAGGTGGTCAAGTGCCTATTTAATTTAAAAGCAATCAAAATTTAAATTTAAATTTAAATTATTAATGATTTATAAATTTGAATTAATTTAAAATTAAAAAAAAATATTTATTTTAAAAATTTTAATTAATAATTTAATTTAATTCAAATGATTATTTTGTAAACTATTTATAAAAATTATTATGTCTAATTTTTACCCAGCCGTGCAATATGTCACGACCTAAGCGTTTCACTATCCCAAAGCTCCTACAAGCCATGCAGGAGGCGATTTTTGTGGGTTACAAGTATCATGGGCTCAAATCCGTTGACAGAAACGGTGCCGTGTTATCTAAAGTGGCAGATTTCCCTTATAACAGTGGGTCCCATCAACTAATAAGTGGAACTTCTCAGCCAATGATATTACAGCGCAGATTTACAGTATTGGCCATTGGCTGCTAATAAAATATTTTATATTTATTTAAAAAAAAAAAGAAAGAGAAATTAATTGTCAAAATAGGAAAATAGGGAAAGCGAGGTCGTTAATTATGGCGTTGCTCGCGTCATCGGCGTCGTTAATCTCTCCTTCAAGACTCAGCGTTTGGCGGGCGAAATCCTGCATATCGGTGGTGGCATCGTCGTGTTTAAGGTTATAAATGGATGGATAAAATGCAACGCGCGGGCGAAAGCTGTCAGAGTTCCTTTCAACCGACGGTTTACAAAAGCGTTTATGGTAGCTGGACACTTGAACTATCGGACGTTCGAGAGGTACTTTGTGATTATTTCCTTTTATCGTGTTGCTATTAATTGGAGTTCAAATCATGTATGCTCTGAATTCTTCTACTGTGAATACTTGCATTTGTTAATGATTTCCTTTCAGTTGTATATCAATTGGAATTTGAGACGATCCCTGGCGAAACTGGTGAAAAACAGCCAGTGGTTTATGCTAACCAGGAATATTTTAAACGACGTCGTTTCCTTCTGAATCTATGGACGTGGTTTTATGAGCTTAATTAGAGTGGTTTGGAATTGAGATTAAATTAAATTAAAAAAATTTGGGATGGTGTTTTATTTAACTGCGGCTCAAACGGCAATTCTAAACATAATATTGGTGTATAATTACTTAAAATAAATACAATTAGACATTTCTAAATCTTCATAACTACAGCAGTTATTTTGCACTTGAATAATAATGTGACAGGTGGTTTTGTATAGATCGGGGTTGGTTACTGCAGCGTCTGCATTTGTGATTGCAGCATCAGATGCGTTTTTACCCAGTGATTCTTTGTTGAGGGAAATATAGTCAAGCAAAATCTTGATCTATTATACAGTCTTGGAGCTGGGGGACTGCGGCCATCATTACTTTTGATTCACATCTAACTAACTGAGATTAAACGCACTCTTCAAGCATTATGGGTACTTGGTGTTGTTGGATCTTTTGCAATATACACCACCCTTGCTAGACCAGCTGGCGAGAACTTGATACAATATGTAGTTCATAATTTGTTGGTCCTTTGTTTGAAGCAGTCACAGGACTTGTCTTCAAAGAAGGGAATAATAGTGTGTTGATGCATTCTATGCATTCATTGCCAGTTGTTTCTGATTTATTGTTATGATTTTACTGGGTATTTTTGGGGCAGCCCAGCCTTTTATTTCTCTAATCTTTTGATATGTTAAATTCTGTGGTTGGCGGTATGGTTACTCATGGTTTAAAATTCGTGCTTCCTTCAAATAATTACTTTGCAACATTGTAGCCGTATAATGCAACCTTCCTTGTTTGCGTGTTGAATCAACATGCTCTACTCTCTGGCCACAAGCTACTTAATAGCCACCACCAAAGCCATTTTTCATTAAGGAGGAAAATTTTATTTAAGTACATTATATTCACTTCTTCTTAACATTATGGTCCTGCCATGTACATGATTATGCCATGGGAAAACTTGTGCCAAAGTTCTTGTGAAGTCGAGTTTAAAGAATTATGTCTTTGTTTAATTTTTGAAAATTGAATTATAAAAACTATCTTCATTTTTCTTTTAACTATTTTTTTGGATTGCAATTTGCAATAGAAGGCCCCATGTTCATCAATTTTCATTGAAAGAAACATCTCAAATTTCTTTTTACTCTTTTTCTTAAAGTTAAAGGATTGTTATCTGATGTGCTCTTGTCACTGTTTCTTAGTCACTATAGAATTCTTTTGAGCAGCTCTGAATTTTTGTTTTTTGAACGGATCAGAAAATGTTAGATTGATAATACTTCCAATCTTTTACATTCTTCATATCAGGACTCATAGCTTATAGTTCTATACTCAACTCAACTCAACTAAGTTTTTATCTCAAAAATTTGGAGTCGGCTATATGGATTCGCTTTTTCCACTCTAAATGATTTTGGGTTAAATCTTTAGAAATGTGTAATGCTTCTAGGTCATGTTGTACTACTCTCCTCCAAGTCAATATAAGTCTACCCTTTTTTTTCTTTCTATCCTCTAACTTAATGTGCTCTACTTGTCTAACTAGAGCCTCCGTATGTCTACATTTCACATGACCAAACCACCTCAATCTCCCTTCTCTCAACTTATCCTCAATTGGCACCATTCCTACCTTTTCT
Source organism: Hevea brasiliensis (assembly GCF_030052815.1). Taxonomy (NCBI): domain Eukaryota; kingdom Viridiplantae; phylum Streptophyta; class Magnoliopsida; order Malpighiales; family Euphorbiaceae; genus Hevea; species Hevea brasiliensis. Next base: position 112,273,138 of record NC_079495.1, read on the forward strand.
CTAATACTCTCATTACTTACTTTATCTAGTCTAGTATGGCCACTCATCCATTTTAACATTCTCATCTCTGCAACTCTTATCTTAGACGCATACGACTCTTTCAGTGTCCAACACTCACTACCATATAACATAGCCGGTCGTATGACTGTACGGTAAAAATTTCCTTTCAACTTATTGGGAATTTTGCAATCACATAAAACTCCCGTGGCACGTCTCCACTTCAACCATCCAGCTTTAATTCTATGACTAACATTCTCCTCACATCCCCATCTATTTGAAGGACTGAGCCGAGATATTTAAAGTGATTACTTTGGGACAGTACCACCCATCCAAACTAACTCCTTCCCTATTACCAGTTGGGCATTCACTGAACTTGCAATGCATGTATTCTATCTTCGTTCTACTTAACTTAAAGCCCTTTGACTCTAGAGTACTTCTCCAAAGCTCTAGCTTTCTATTGACTCCTTCTCGCGTCTTATCTATCAGAACAATATCATCCGCAAATATCATGCACTAAGGAATACTCTCTTGTATATGTTTCGTAAATTCATCTAAAACTAATGTAAAAAAGTAAGAACTTATAACTGATTCTTGGTGTAATCCAATTGAGATCAAAAAATCTCGTGTCCCCTCCCACTGTACGCACAATAGTAGTTGCTCCTTCAAACATATCTTTCAACACTTGTATATACCTAATAGATACCCTATTTTATTCTAACACACTCCATAAGACATCTCTTAGAACACTATCATAAGCCTTCTCCAAATCAATAAAAACCATGTGTAAATCTTTCTTCACATCTCTATATTTCTCCATCAAGCTTCTAATGAGAAAGATCACTTCCATAGTTGAACGACCAGGCATGAAGCCAAATTGATTGAGAGAGATAGAAGTATCATGACGTAGTCGATGCTCCACAACTCTCTCTCACAACTTCATAGTATGGCTCATGAGTTTAATTCTCCTATAGTTTGAGTAACTCTGTATGTCTTCCTTATTTTTAAAAATATGTACTAAAATACTCCTCTTCCATTCATCAGGCATTTTCTTTGAGTTTAGAATCTTATTAAATAATTTAGTTAACCATGTCATTCTCATATCTCCCAAACACTTCCACACTTCAATTGGTATTCTATCGGGTCCATAGGCTTTACCCACTTTCATTCTCTTAAGTGCTTCATTTATTCTATATTTTAGTCAAATAAGGCTAGTATAGTGTCTTCATTCACATTAAACTGATTTGTTACATTTTTAAATTGGCCTTTGCTATGGGAAGCTGGAAGCTGGCATTCTCACATAAATTATACCTGCAGTTCTTCTTGGGCACCTGGTACTCTTCTTGCAACTTGTTTAAAACATCTCATTTATCTTTCTTGTTGTCCAAAAAATAGTCCAAGAGGAGTGTGAATTGGACTTTATAATTTTTCGGCCCTTGCTTGTAACCTAATGAAAAATTATGGCTTTGTTTAACTAGGTGCTCCTTTATTTATAATGAAAGTAATATGTATTTCAATAATGTATCCCTAAATTGCAATTCAAGCTTTAATCAATATTTATAGCAATTTTTGACATAACATGCATCACAAAATATTCAACTTACTTCTTAACTTACTCAATATATCTTCAAGTATGTCAACTCAATCTATTCAATGAATATTCAATATCATGCATATAAATTATATTTACAAGAGTAAAGAGACTAAGGTTAGAGAAATAAAAAACAATGATTTTTATAGTGGTTCGACTTAACTAGCCTACATCCACTCTCTCAAAGAACCCTCTTTGAGTCTTCTCTCCACTATTTACTCTTTTAAAGGCAAGAGACCAAAAGCCCTTTACAATTTTTTCAACACCAAGCTTTTACCAAGGTAGCTTGAACCCTTGACAAGTGCTATCTCAAGCACTTATTCTCTCAAGCTTCAATAGGTGCTTGTACAACCTTTCTTAAATGCAATTTAATGTTTTAACACTCACTCTCACTCAATAGAAATCAAACTATAAAGAAGAGATGAGTTGATTTGCCAATGGTAGCTCAAACACTTTAAAGCTCTTGAATGAAAGCAATAAATGAAAAATCAATATTGGAGTGCAAATGTAAGCTTTCATCAAGTGTAAAATGAAGTAAAGAAGGTGTATTTATAATCCTAAATCATTTTAAACCGTTTGAAACCTTTTTGGAACGTTATACACTCTGTTCTAGGTAAAATAGCCGTTACTTTGTCTTTTTATGCAAAGTTGAGCAACTCTGATTATTTAGCAAACTAATGAAATTTTGGTGACAGTAGTAAACTAGTTAGCAAACTAATGTTTTAGCAAACACATTAGCAAACTAAAACTTTAGCAAATAAGTTAGCAAACTAATTTACCAGATGCTTGTTTCAAATTTTTATATTTTAAAAATTTAATTTAGACCTTAATATATTTCAATAGCAATATCTAAGGTCATGATGAGAGAAAACTTTATAAAGTAATTGAAAGAAAAATAAATTTTGAGCTCCATTTGACTAAACTTTCATCTATTTTTTTTACACAAGTTCTAAGACTCAACTTCTAACTCTATAACTTTCATACCTTTACTTTGAGTTTTAGCTTTCATAATCTTGTTCTTTTTCAACTTGGATTCATCTTGAGATGCCTTTAAATGCTCTTCTTCCTTTGATGCAACCTCAAATATTCTTCATGAATAAGAGAAAGAATCTACACATCACTTAAAATTTAGTTAGATAGATTCTATTTGAGTTTTGTTATCATCAAAATCAATGCTCATTTTGAGCTACACGGGGTCAACAATCTTCCCCTTTTTAATGATGACAAAACTCAATTGAATAATCAATCAAGAATAAATAAAAGTGTGCGTAAGTTTATGCATAATCAAGCATATTAGTATGCGGGAATTGCTTCCCCTTAATGTATGCACACAAGTTTAAAAAGTAAAAGTATTAATAGCTATACAAAACTCCCCCTGAATTTATGCTACAAGAAATATTCATGAGATATCCACATTTTCAATATGCAAAATATTAAACTTAATATTTTGCACACATAAGCCACAATAGTTTGCATACACACTTCTAAAACATTTGCATAAGCCACAATATAAGCACACATCCATTTTTCAAAACAAAAGCACACATCTATTTTTCAAAACAAAAGCACACATCTATTTCATTCTACCCCTTTTTGTCATCATCCAAAAAGAAAACAGGAGATATTAATCCAAAAAGAATGAAGCACAAATTGAAAATCAGTAAGGTAAACAGTAGCAAACTGAAAAACCATCCAACAACAATAGTAAACATATTAGTAAACTAAAAAAGCAGATCAGTTTCTAATCATTAAGTCTTTTGCTCCTTCTAATAGCTTTGGAAGGCACCATCTTCTTCCTGGAAGGTTTAGCAGCAGGTGGCTGAGAAACTTGGTCAGCCAAAGGCTCATGCTTCTGTGGCTCATCCTCGTCAGATGGGGTTTGAAGAGCAGCAACTAGAGTGTAGTATGGATTGGACACCGTAGACTTAACTCTTTTCCTGCTCTTCTTGGCCTGAGATGCTTCAACTGCAGAAGGTTTAGGTGGAGCACTCTCCTGCTGATCCTTTAGAGAGTCTCCCTTCTTCTGTGGAGACTCAACTGTAGGTTCTACAGTTGGCTCAACTACAGGTTCCATAACCTATTCACTAACATGCTCAACAACAGGTTCAACTGCAGGTTCTACAACCTATTCATTCTCATGTTCTACAGCAGCAGTAGACTCACCAAGCCCAGTACCTCCACACTCAACATTACCATGATCAAAGGCAGAATCATCATGAGTAGAAGGGTCACTTGCAGGTACATCAGTCTCAACTTTGGTTGCGAAACCAGTTTCCTGTGCCTGCTTAAGATCTGCAATCTGTTTCTTTAACTCCTCGTTTTGAGTAAGCAAATGACTTACTTTGTAATCAACAACATCTACAAATTTTCTCAGAAGTTCAATAGACTGATTTGTTGTACTGAATTTCTCATTAATGAAAGCTCTTAGTCCTTGAAGCTCACTCATAATCTCACTTTGAGAATCTGAATCAACTTTAGTTTTGGAAGATCCACCTTTTTCAAATTGTTTCTTTCTTTCATCAGTATCAGAATGAATTTCTCTAAGCACAATTAAATCTGCCCTAGAACTCTCCTTAGAGACATTTATCTCCAATTCTCTAAACAAGGCAGTTAAAAGGTGTGCATAGGGTAATTTACCAATCCCATAAGCTTTGCACATATTTTTAAAAATCAGATATGCCAAATTCATTCTTACTCTGTTAACAATATGCCACATGATGCACATATCCAAGTAACTCAAATATCCATAGCTGCCAGATTTATGACAAAATATATAATTCATCATACTGTGAATAATCTTAATGTGCTGAAAAGCTTTTGTGCTAGTGGACTTTTCACTAGTGGCAGTGTTGGCAGGAAAAACTTCATTTTCAAATTCAGCCAAGTTAAAGCTTGGAACTCTAGCAACATCCCTATGAGTAGAGATTTTATTTCCATCATTCGGCAATTTTAAGGCTTTAGCAATCAACTCAACAGAAATGTCATATGCTCTGTTATTCAAAGAGACCTCAAATCTGTCTTCTTCATCAACTATTTTTAAAGTTCTATAAAATTCTTGGACTAGTCTAGGGTAGTAAACATCAGTGCATTCACAAACATTCATCCATTCTTGAAATTCAAAGAGTTCCTTAAATTGAAAATTTACCTGATCAAAATTATCTCATTTAATGAACTTACAATCGAGAAACGCTTTGTTAACTACAGAGCCCGATAATTTTGTGGCACCCTTCTTGCGTTGAGTATTTATCCCACACATTTTCCTCCCCTTTTTCTTTTTCGGTGCCATCACAGCAGGTTCGACTTCCTTAGATGGGTCGGAGGATACACTAGTGGATTCAGTTTCTGGTGTTTTCTTCTTTTCCTTTAATTTCTTCTTTAATGCGGCAACAGGGAGTTCTTTAGATGAAGACGAGGACGGTGAGGTAGCATCAGTAGGGGTTTTTCGTTTGGTGCGAGCCATAGATGAGGAACCAGAGGCGATGAAGAAATGAGAATTTTAAAATGGCTTCTGGTGCAGTGAGGAATGAATGAGGGATTAGAGTTTTAATTGATGATTTAAGAGTGAGATAGGCGCTCTGATGAATATGGGTCAATGTTAATGACAAGAAAATTGGTAATAGTAATAACATAAACCAATGCAGAGGAGAGAGAGAGTTGGGTATGGCAAGAAAAAAATAGGGTGGTGATAGGTGACGGTTTCGTATAGCAATGGATAAGATTTCTTGAGTCCCGCGCTTTCCCTCTTCTGGTGTACCTTATTTGAATTTTATTTTTATTTCAAATGTATATATATATATATATATATATATATATATTTGACACAGTAAAGAAAATGTGAATGGGTAAGAGCATTGATTGGCGCGCAGAAAATTCAAAGAACAATCACTTTTTGGTTTGGGATTTGAACAGTACACGATACAGTAAACTAATTTTAGGCACGCAACATTAGCATACAACTTAGTAAACTAATTTCACGAGTACAAAAATAAGTTAGCTAATGTTATTTAAAGTTTTCTCAGCAAATTTATATCACAGCAAATATTGGATAATATGCAAATATATTAAATTTATATGAATTGAATTTCAAGCAAGTGGTTCACTCATGCCAATTTCCCTTCTAATTTTGCAAAAAGTTTTCTCATTGAGTGGTTTTGTAAAAATGTCTGCTAGTTGATTTTCAGAGGCAACAAATTCAATTTTGATATCTCCATTTTGAACATGATCTCTAATAAAATGATGTCTAATCTCAATATGTTTTGTTTTTGAATGTTGGACTGGATTTTTGATCAAGTTTATGGCACTTGTGTTGTCACACCTAATTGGAACAAGATTATATTTTAAACCAAAATCTTCCAATTGTTATTTCATCCATAAAATTTGAGCAACACAACTACCAGTAGCTATATATTCGACCTCAGCTGTAGACAGAGCCACTGAAGTTTGTTTCTTACTGTGCCAAGAAACTAGTGCAAGACCAAGAAATTGACAAGTACCTGAAGTACTTTTTCTATCCAATCTACTTCCAGCAAAATCTGAATCACTATAACCAACAAGATTAAATGATTCACATTTTGGATACCATAAACCAATTGAGTGTGTGCCAATGAGGTATTTGAAGATTCTTTTAACTGCATTTAGATGGGATTCTTTTGGACATGATTGAAATCTTGCACACAAGCAAACACTAAAATGCATGTCTGGTCTAGATGCAGTAAGATACAAAAGAGAGCCAATCATACTTCTATAAAGCTTTGTATTTACTTCTTTACCTTTTTCATCATTGTCCATTTTAATTGTTGAACTCATAGGAGTGCCCATGCTCTTCAAATATTCCATTTTAAATTTCTTCAACATATCCTTGATGTACTTTGATTGATTTATGAAGATGCCATCTTTCATTTGCTTAATTTGAAGTCCAAGGAAAAATGTGAGCTCTCCCATCATGCTCATCTCAAATTCATTATGCATAATCTTAGAAAATTTCTTGCAAAGAGATTCTTTAGTAGCACCAAAAATTATATCATCAACATATATTTGCACAATGAGCATATCATTATGATGCTTCTTAACGAAAAGTATTGTGTCCACTTTGCCTTTTTGGAAATCATTTTGTAAAAGGAATTTATTAAGCCTTTCATACCATGCTCTAGGAGCTTGTTTTAAACCATATAAAGCTTTAGTAAGTTTATAAACATGATTTGAATGCTTATGATTTTCAAAGCCCGGAGGTTGTGCAACATACACTTCCTCATCAATATAACCATTTAAAAATGCACTATTGACATCTATTTGATAAAGCATAAAATCCTTGTAACATGCAAAGGCACACAACATTCTAATAGTTTCAATTCTAGCAACCGGAGCAAAGGTTTCATCAAAATCAATACCTTCATCTTGGTTGTAGCCTTGAGCCACTAGTCTAGCTTTGTTTCTAACAACATTGCCTTTTTCATCCATTTTATTTCTAAAAACCCATTTAGTGCCAATAATTGAATGATTTTTGGGTTTAGGCACGAAATTCCAAACTTTGTTTCTCTCAAATTGATTGAGTTCTTCTTGCATGGCAAGAATCCAACTTTCATCATTTTGAGCTTCTTCAAAACATTTAGGTTCAATTTGTGAAACAAAGGCTACATTACTAAAATATTTTCTCAATTGTGCTCTAGTCATCATCCTTTGAGATGGATCATCAATGATGTCTTCTTGGGGATGATTTCTATGGAATCTCCATTCTTTAGGTAAATCTTCATTTTGGGGCTCATTCACTTGTAATTCTTCCAAATTTGGCATTTCTTCATTGATTTGATCATAATTGGCATTATGGACATCTATTGTGGTATCTCCTTGAGTTTCTTCATCTTTGTCATCAATTTTCTCCATTTCTTGACTTGATTTCACATTATCTTTTCCAAACACCTGCTCATTATTATCATCAAAAGCATCTTTCCTTCTAATAGAAGGGTTAGCCTCATCAAACAAAACATGAATAGTCTCTTCAATAACTAATGTTCTTTTATTAAATACCCTATATGCTTTACTTTTTGTTGAATACCCAAGAAATATTCCTTCATCGGATTTAGCATCAAATTTCTTTAAGTTATCCTTCTTGTTATTTAAGATATAGCACTTACATCCAAATGTTCTGAAATATGAAATATTTGATTTTCTTTCTTTCCAAAGCTCATAGGGGGTCTTTTTCAACATTGGTCTAATCAAAATTCTATTCAACACATAGCAAGAAGTATTAATAGCTTCAGCCCAAAAATACTTTGGCAAATTATTTTCATTCAACATGGTTCTTGTCATTTCTTGCAAAGTCCTATTTTTCCTTTCTACAACCCCATTTTGTTGTGGTGTTCTAGGAGCTGAAAAATTATGGTTGATTCCATGTTTATCACAATATTTTTCAAATAAATGATTTTCAAATTCAATTCTATGATCACTCCTTATAGATGTGATATAAAAACTTTTTTCATTTTGAACCATTTTACTAAAAGAAGTGAATTTCTCAAAAGTTTCATCTTTGTGAACAAGGAAGAATGTCCATGTATATCTTGAATAGTCATCAACAATAACTAAGGCATATGTCTTCCCACCAAGACTAGCAGGAGACACGGGTCCAAATAAATCAAGATGAAGCAATTCTAATGGCCTAGTGGTAGAAACAATATTTTTAGATTTAAAAGAAGCTCTAGTATACTTTCCTAGTGCACATGCCCTACATTGAAATTCATTTTCATAGTTAATCTTTGGAAGACCTTTAACAAGTTCTTTCTTGGACAATTTTGAGAGTGTATGCATGCTTGCATGTCCTAATCTTCTATGCCATAAATAACTAGAATTATCAAAGGATATTAGACATGTACCATGATTAGTTTCAAAGTTATTCATGTCAAGCAAGTAAACATTATTAGATCTATTGGCAATGAACAATGTGTCATTATCTAAGTTATTGATTATACAAAGAGAAGAAGTGAACTTTACCTCAAAACCTTTATCACAAAGTTGGCTTACACTTAGCAATTTGTATTTCAAACCTTCAACAAGTGACACGTCTTCAATACAAGGTTTGGTTCCAATTGTGCCATTTCCAATTATTTTTTCTTTTCCTTTATCTCCAAATTTCACATGTCCTCCATCTACCATTGTGATTTTTGAAAACTTGTCCTTTTCACCGTTCATGTGCTTTGAACAACCACTATCTATATATCATTTTTCACTTTCCTTCATCCCTTTGAAACGAACCTGAAATTTAATCATTTAGCTTTAGGTACCCAATCAACTTTGGGTCCTTGGGGGTTAGTGACCTTAGGTAAGGTTCCCTTTGGCACCCATACTTTATTTACCTTAAGGAGACCCTTCCTAAATGCACAAGAGCTAATCATATGACCTCATTTATTGCAATAATAGCATGTGACATTAGGCAAGGAGGATGTAGATGCTTCAATGAAATGATTCTTGTATTTATCATAGTTCATGAAACCATCAAAACCAATTCCATATTTTTCATTTGCAATTCTTTGGTTTCCAAGAAGTACATCTAGAGTTTCTTTTCCTTTTTTAAATTTTGCCAAATCATTTGTCAAAGATTCTATTTTAGATTCAAGAACCTTATTTTTCTCAATGAGCTTTTCACAAGTTTCTTTTGAGTTTTTCAACTCCAAATCTAGCTCTTTAAACAAAGCAATTTGTCCTTTGTAAAATTCATTTTCTTTATACACATTGGACATGGTAATATTTTGTGATCTCAATGATTTAATTTCTAAATTCATTTTAGTGCACTTTCTCTTATAGTTTCTATACTCATCATATACTTTAGCAAATGCAAGTTCAAGTTCCTCTCCATTAGGAGGTTCAAAAGAGTTTACCTCATTATCACTTTCTTCTTCCTTTTGTGAACTTTTGACTTTCTCTTCAAATGCCATCATACAAAGGTGAGTAGTCTGCTTGTCATTTGATTCATCATTTGAAGATTCTTCACTGTTGCTCCATACTACTTTCATAGCTTTCTTGCTCCTGTCTTCTTTTCCTTTCTTCTTTTTGAGCAATGAACATTTGGGCTTGATACGTCCTGATTTGTGACACTCATAACATAAAACTTCTTCTTTTGAATCCTTGAAACGTTTATCCTTGGGAGTATACTTTTTCAAGAATTTGTTGTATTTACTTCCTCCCTTCTTGAAAGCTCTTTTGAATTTCCTTGCAAGCATAGCCATTTCATCATCATCATCATCATCACTTGAAGCACTTGAGTTGTCACTTGAGTCAACTTTAAGTACAACTCCTTTCTTCTTATCTTCATCCTTATTTGACTTGAGAGCAATGCTTTTCTTCTTCTTTTGCTCATTTTCAACTTCATCTTTCTTATATACCATCTCATGTGCAATGAGAGATCCAATAAGTTCATTATAGGTGAATGTTTTAAAATCCTTGGTATCTTGGATAACTGTAGTCTTTGCTTCCCAAGATTTTGGAAGTGATCTAAGAATTTCTTTCACAAGTTCGGCTTCCTCAAATCTTTTACCAAGTGCTTTGAGAAGATTAACAAGATCGGTAAACCTTGTACTCATATCCGCAATTGATTCTCCTGGCTTCATTTCGAATAGCTCATAATCTCGAATAAGGAGGTTTGCTTTGGACTCCTTGACGACATCCGTTCCTTCATAAGTGACCTCAAGCTTTTCCCAAATTTTGTTAACAGATTGATATCCTGAAACACGATTGTATTCATTAAGGTCAAGTGAGCAATGCAAAATATTAATAGCTTTATCATTTACAGAAATTTTCTTCTAATCATTGTCATCATATTCATCTTCATTTTTAGGAAATTTAGTATTTCCTTGACCATTCTTTTGAGGAACATGTGGACCATTTTTAATAATTCTCCATGCATCAATATCTACAGATTGTATGAAATTTCTCATTCTCATTTTCCAAAATGAGTACTTAGTGCCATTGAAGAGTGGTGGTCTAGTAATTGAGTAGCCTTCAGCTAGTGGTGCGGGTATACCGGCAGTGTTGCTAGATGAACCAGCCATTGGGGATCACTCCAAGGTTGTGACACCTTAAGTAAAAGAGTCAAGCTCTGATACCAATTTGTTGTCCCAAAAATAGTCCAAGAGGGGGGTGAATTGGACTTTACAATTTTTCGGCCCTTGCTTGTAACCTAATGAAAAATTGTGGCTTTGTTCAACTAAGTGCTCCTTTATTTATAATGAAAGTAATATGTGTTTCAATAATGTATCCCTAAATTGCAATTCAAGCTTCAATCAATATTTATAGCAATTTTTGATATAACATGCATCACAAAATATTCAACTTATTTCTCAACCTACTCAATATATCTTCAAGTATGTCAACTCAATCTATTCAATCAATACTCAATATCATGCATAGAAATTATATTTCACAAGAGTAAAGAGATTAAGGTTAGAGAAATAAAAAATAATGATTTTTATAGTGGTTCGGTTTAACTAGCCTATATCCACTCTCTCAAAGAACCATCTTTGAGTCTTCTCTCCACTATTTGCTCTTTTAAAGGCAAGAGACCAAAATTCCTTTACAACTTTTTCAACACCAAGCTTTTAACAAGATAGCTTGAACCCTTGACAAGTGCTATCTCAAGCACTCACTCTCTCAAACTTCAATAGGTGCTTGTACAATATTTCTTAAATGCAATTTAATGTTTTAACACTCACTCTCACTCAATAGAAATCAAACTATAAAGAAGAGATGAGTTGATTTGCCAATAGTAGCTCAAACACTTTAAAGCTCTTGAATGAAAGCAATAAATGAAAAATCAATATTGGAGTGCAAATCTAAGCTTTCATCAAGTGTAAAATAAAGTAAAGAAGGTGTATTTATAGTCCCAAATCATTTTAAACTGTTTGAAACCTTTTTGAAACGTTATACACTCTGTTCTAGGCAAAATAGCCGTTACTTTGTCTTTTTGTGCGAAGTTGAGCAACTCTGATCATTTAGCAAACTAATGAAATTTTGGTGATAGTAGTAAACTAGTTAGCAAACTAATGTTTTAGCAAACACATTAGCAAACTAAAACTTTAGCAAACAAGTTAGCAAACTAATTTACCAGATGCCTGTTTCAAATTGTAATCTTTTAAAAATTTAATTTAGACCTTAAAAATATATATTTCAATAGCAATATCTAAGGTCATGATGAGAAAAAACTTTATAAAGTAATTGAAAGAAAAATAAATTTTGAGCTTCATTTGACTAAACTTTCATCTATTCTTTTTACATAAGTCCTAAGACTCAACTTCTAACTCTATAACTTTCATAACTTTACTTTGAATTTTAGTTTTCATAATCTTATTCTTTTTCAACTTGGATTTATCTTGAGATGCCTTTAAATGCTCTTCTTCCTTTGATGCAACCTCAAAGATTCTTCATGAATAAGAGAAAAATCTACACATCACTTAAAGTTAGTTAGATATATTCTATTTGAGTTTTGTTATCATCAAAATCAATGCTCATTTTGAGCTATACGGGGTCAACATTTCTGCTAAATCTTATGTCGTCAAATAGCAATGCATTCATGATTCATGCAGTATGAAGGTTTTTGCAATAGAGTTGAATAAGCCTACCTAGGTTATTCTCACGACCATCTCTTATGCTTTTTACCCCCTTGACATCTGCAACAGAGAAAAGGTTAGAAATAGCTATCCACCCGTGTACTTTGGTTTGTGGATAGATTTTCTTGAGGTGGGGTTTGGGTGGATTACCCGCCTTGTGGTTATCCATCCATATTTAATTTCCTATATATAATTCGATTATGCTTTTCATGAAAAAAATCAGTATATTAACTTGTTTTGCACTTGAGTAGTAGACAATAAAATTACAGTCAGTAATTTTAGTTTTATTATTATATACAGTATTTTTTCATTGCTATGTGCAGCCAAACTTGGAATAGCATATACCAAAACTACCAAATGACTGAAATGGCATGTATTTTATTTATAAAAATTTCACAAAGTATATATTTAATGAAAGAGATCCATAATTTTACTACTTTTTTTTTTGTAAAAAAAATCTTGAAGTGATAAATATTATTAACATTTTTTATTAGTTTTATACTGGTAATGCAAAATTTGAGAGTGCTAAGTGGTGATACCGAGGTATCTTGGACAGGTGACACATGGATTGTGTTTGGAAGAATATGTCCAGATATGGGGCTTTGTTAAGGCATATGGATAGTCTACGAGTCGTCTAATCGGTCTCCAGGCGGCTCAGGGTTTACTTGGTGCTGTGTAAGACAAGGAAGGATCAGAAAGCTAATGGGTGTGTTTACCCGTTGGCACTCCGATAATTCAGTTAGTAGAGATTGAAATCAGTAGTTAATAGTAATGAAAGATAGAAAAGTAAAAATTCGAATGTCCTACCTCGAGAAAAAAGTGGCCTTATATACTTACTGTTAGGTTAATGAGGGAGTGCCAAATGTTAGGTTGGGGTGCTAGCTCAATTATAGCTTACAGCTCCAGTGGAATGTGTTCAGTGTTTGTTTCTAATCATAGACGTTCTGCCATTATTATAATGGTAGTTATGGTGTTAGTAATGATGGTATTTGTTGTGGCATAATACCATAGTTATTCGGTTATTAAATGTGCTTGCCTCTATGTCAATAAATAACCCTAGATTCTTCTGTAAAAGGGTATCCTCCTCTTTAAGTGTGGTTATGAGGGATATGATTTGGATACCGGTTAGTAACCTTTTCAGAGCAGTTCGGTCAGTTTATCCGACCGCTGGGCTTGTATGATGTTCATTCAGGCTTGTCATCTTTATGCGGGTGTGATTCTCTTTTAGACGTGGAATAATTCGCCAGATAGGAATCCATGTGTCACTTATCTAGAAGTTGGATATTTTTAAGTGTATTAGTCAGTTCAAGCACGCGTCCTATGTTTGGATACAATTCATATCATAATGAAAAACTTCGTATATAATTGACAAAATATAAAGAATCGGCTATTGGTTGATAGGCTTTATTTAAAATATACAGACAGGTTTAATGGATGATGGAGTAAAGCTTGCTCTATTGGTTTCATGGATGACCCTCTTTGTGATATTTGCTGGAAGGAAGTTCACTCAGTCCATTAAGGTGGCTAGATATTTATCTTAATTTCAGCAGACAAGAAAATTTATATAAAAAAGATAAAGATAAATTAGACAGCATCTTCTGGTGATTTCTTGTTTACTTTCAAGGATGACGTTGGTGATAAATCTGTCTTCATGTTCAATTCTGTCCCAGAAGTTGGAAAGAAAGCCTTGATAGGGAAACTTGAGCAACAAAGATTCAGACAAGATCTTAGATGGGACTGTGAGCCAAACACACGCCGTAGTTTAAATATGGAAAAGGTTCACAATACAATTTTGACTGACCATCACCTGTAATATACTTTAATTAGCTTATAAATAACATTATATATGGTGTAACCTTTGGATGTAAATTATTGGTTTGTTTACTAACCACAACCACAAGAGCAAGTTTTTTATATAAGGCTGACCATGCAATATTACTTTCCTGCAAGATGATAGGAACATGCACTCTAATGATCCGAGGGAACTTTCAGAGTAGATATTTAGCTCATTAAGTACTGCTTGCAGAATACAACTGGAATATTCAAATGATCAATTTATTAAATGTTCACAAGCACGTTTAGAGTTTCAAATATGCAGGGCGATATTGTTTTTAAAGCCAAAGAAAACCTAGCCGCCTCAGTTAGATTTCCCAATATCCGCTCGTGTGATGACAATATAAAAGGCTTCTTTGAACACGATGAAGAACTGGCCAAAATAAAAAATTTACCTTAATTTGTAAGATTAGACATCCTTATTTATCATCAATGTTTTCAAGGCCTCATTATTCACAATTCACGGTAATACTAGTTCAGAATCTTTGGCCTAAGAGCTGTGAAACAATATATAAAAAACTGTGATAAACTACCTTCACACCAACCACATATAAATATATACAGTAGCGCATGTTCATGCAAATCAAATTATGCTACCATCAATTTAGCCTTCTTGCTCCTGGACTTAACTGCAGCATCCACCATTAGCTGGCTTCCTTCATCATTAGTATTTTTTCTCTTGTAGGTCTGCTCAACTGTTTCTGTGGTTGTTTGTTCTTTACTGTCAGCTATTTCCGAGTTGCTAGCATCAATTTCAATTTCACAATTCACATTATAAGGTTGTTCAAGCAAAATCCCTTCCTTCTGCGTGACAACATTTGACTTGTCATTTCCATCACTTGCCTCCTCCTTGTATGTTTGCTGGGGATTAGTTTCTGTTTGAAACATCAAATTGCTAGCTTTGGCTTCTTCCAGAATTTCACTATTTGCATTGCATATTTCTGTATTAGCAAGCGCCTGTGTTTTCTCATGTGTACCATCACTTTCTTCAGTAGAATCGTCAAAATTTTCAAGCTCTGCATCTCTGCGTTGTAGTGATTCAATGACACCCATCAACTCTCTATTAACCTGTCATGAAATTTTAGATGTCATCAGAGAAGACTTTGTGACTCTTGAATCTTTTACCACGTAGTCTTATAACCACTACTGTCAAAATGACACTATACGAAACATAATGCTCTACCATACATGAATGATCTGTTGTAAACCACAATAAATGTAACTGATTGACTTGCAGTACCTGTGGATTTTGAAGAAAGTCAGCTATGTCATTTGTACAAGATGGACATTTCATAATGTTTTTCTGCACTCTTAATGTCCGTCTGCCTTGACATGTCCTCTGCCTCATGAAACTTTGGCCAGCAAAAGAACCCTCCAGGCATGCTTTGCAAAAATTGTGGGCGCAAGGGGTGGTAACAGGGTCAGTCATCACCTTCCGACAAATTTGACAACTTAACTCTGCATGGTGAATGACACAGAATGAAGCATTTCTTTGTTAATCCATTGCTATTGGCCTAATCATGGTCAGGGAGCACACCAGAGTGGCTACACGAGTAAAAGTTAAGAAAAATGAAAGTTGCTAGCATAGATTTGATAAAAAGAGCACCTTTCAGAAGCTTTTGTCTCACAAGCACATTTTGTCCTTGCCGCCTAACTTTCTTCATTTTCTTACCATCTTCTGGATTTCCACCACCAACCTTTTTTCTACTGCTTGGTTGAGGTTTCTTCCACATCCAACAACCTTTTTCCTCCTGAGAAGCAGAAATAACATATTATGGAATATCAAAATGAATGTCTCACCATTATACCAAGTAGGGAAAGCTCAGAAAGAACGATGATCCCGTGGCTCTAGAATTTTGGGCAGATAACTATCTGTATGAGAGCAACTTTGTAGACTATATCAAAGGGGATGCATAGATTGTAAAAATAAGCAATGAACTGGTAAACAAATAGCTCTACATGTGTGTGAGAGTATAAAGTAAAACTGAGTAAGCTTACATCATAGTCCCAGGATGGAGATCTCCTCCTTTCAGTTATATCAATGGCATTCTCTAACTCCCTGATGACTGGCAGAGGCCTTGGACGATCCCCATGATCATCACTGCAGTTTGATTGTAAAAGATTATGATCTTGAGAAAGATAGATAGATCAAGAGAGAGAAGTAGACATACCTTGCCCACGGTGCAGGTTCATTGTCACATCTGACAAAAAGGTATCTGCAAACTTTGTAGCCCTAATTGGGAAAAAAAAAGAAAAAAATAAAAAGTTCAGAACACATTTGGCGAACAGGAGATCTGGTTGATTACCTAAATGCATTAAACATGACCTCAAGAATTTTACCTGCATTCCATTCTTACGCCAGCACTTCTCAATCCTATAAATACCATCATAACGTACGCCATTTTCTGGGGCATAAGAAGAACGCTTTTCTTTGTGAGACCTGCCCACCAAATGAAGAACTATTACATGTTGACACCAAATTCAAATAGAAGATATTCATCCAGGAAATAACTATTACCACTAGAACATACATATTTCTAGATGCAACAAAAACATAATTGCTGCCGATAAGTTTAACTGTCTTCACGATATTAACTAGTGCCAACAGTCGGCTGAAATATGGCACAAGTGTGTACACAGGAAACATTTTTTGTTTTCAAATTAACTGCCTATCTAGAAAGAGGACATTTTTCTCATGTTTATCCACAACATATTTTCCTAGATGTAACAGGCGTATTAAGTGCGATCAAGTATATGGATTTAACATGGAAAGCAAAAATGCAGCAGGAATTTCCAAGGTTGGGACCTATTTCAAGTTTCCAAGTATGTGCTGCATATGATACCTGGAACTACACAGCTGCTGTATTTGTACTTCCTTATTATCCACAAACAAAAGGAAATAAGGATTTAGCATTAAAGTCACTTTTAAATAGTTTTCTACATTAAAGAAATATCCACTGGCATTAAAAAATACAAAGCTTTTAAATTTAGCTCCAGGTACACTTCATGATAATGAGCAACAATCTATTCATTATCAAAACTCACCTCACTACTCTCACAGGATAACCTTCACGACAACTTAATCGTAAAGCCTCATTCAACTTTTCAAATTTCTGATCAAAGGACTGTGCCTTGTTTGTGCGTTTATTGCCACTCAGGTCCCTTCCTCCACTATTCACCACAAATCGCCAAATCAAACACAAGTGAATTTTAAGAAGTATAATAATCATAATAGTAACAATAATAATAACAACAACAACAACAACTGCAACACACATTAAGAGTAGGCAGAACACAAAAACCAAACTGTGTTGTTGTTATTAACAACAAACTAAACACTACACTAGTGGCAGGAAATTCATTTAATAAATTTCTGCTTTAACAGCAATGACGTGTCCCACAAGGGACCGTAGATTTAAATAACAATTATGTACTGTTAGGGGCAAGTTACTGTTACACCCCATATATGAACAATTTTCCTTTTTGTCTGAGTAACGGCCATTATTTTGGTCGTTACCCATAAAAAAAGCAGATTCTTCTCTGCCAAAGATTGTAACACGTGTTTCCATCCCTTGTAGCCACTTCTGGCCCCCATTTTGAGTTTTTCTTCAACTCAAGTCCTTCAAAAATCTCACCACTTGACATTAATGCTTGATTTTACTTAATAACAAGGCAGAAGTAAAATACGCAGGAGATTCTTCCTGTCCTTGAAAGAGTTGTTTTAATTTTTAACTTGTTTTGTTGTTGTTTATTTGCATTTGTAAATTTGTTTTTAATGCTATATTTATGTTGAATCATAGATACCATGCATTAATTTGCTAGTTCTACAATCTTTTTTAAAAATTTTAAAGATATTCGCAGAATTGTTTTCAATAAATTAAGTATATACTTGAAATTTAACCATAAATTAGAAATCTAACACAAAGTGAAACTCTTAAACTCAGCCAAGACACTCAAGCCCTCCTAAACACTCTTTTTTGAGGTCATAAGTTTAGATCTTTATCCATTACTTTGCTTTGCACTAGTTACTTAAGTTGATTGTTAGAGTTGAATATAAATTATGGATTTTGATGTATTTATGCTCATTAGTTAGTTGCATTTCTTAATTTTAGTTAACTCTATTAACATCTATTAGTTTATACATCTTGCAATGTTTATAAAAAAATTTTGCATAGCAATAAGCAGTTACCATTGTGTTCTAACTGCAACGGCGTCCTTTCTACAACTACAGTCATCATCATGACCCTCTCCACGACCATGATTAAGATCTATGGCATGGACGGATTGAAAGAGGGATCAGAAGGGCCCCATGATGCCTCAAAGCCTCCCCCTAGTAGTGTAAAATTTCTTTGAGTTACTATACAGAACATTGATAACATTTTTTTTTTCCTTAAACTGCACACCCCCCCCCCCCCCCACAAAAAAAAAAAAAAAAAGTAGGATTGTTAAAATGATTGGCCTGCCCTAGACATCAAAGTTCTAGAACCATTCCTGCACTTAGCTAATGAAAATAGCAAACCAATGACACAGTAAAACCAATGCTTGGGAAATAACACAAATGCAAACGATGCAGACTAAATATACCTCCCAGTGTAAAGGAACCAGTCACCGTGGTCCTCATCATCTACGTAACCTCCAGAAAGAGCCACTGATTGGGCACCATAAGTTGATTGACCAGCAATACCTGCAACATGGGGAAGGTGGGCACCCCATTGTCGACATTCTAGCCTATCTTCCCACAACTCTCCAACCAAAACACCCTGATTTCTCACTGGATCATTCTCAGCAAGAATTGGCCCAAAGTGATCAGGGGGAACAGTGACAAAGATCTTTCCGCTACAAGCATTAGCCTTTCCAGCTTTCTTTGCTCTTTCAGTGGTATATGCTTTGTCCGGTCTGTTTCGATTGTGGACAAAATGATATACACTAGGTGGTCCTCCAGCAGTACTGGATTTGGACATCTTTGCCATGCGGATGGCAACAACAAGTGCAGCATTGATTCGAGGTTGGCTTGCCATCTTGGAGGGGATTTGATTGCGGCAATTTGCACACGTGCGCTTTCCTTGTCCAGTCCATTTCTGGAAGCACTTGAGGCAAAAGTTATGACCACATGGTGTCTGAAATATGGGGCAAAAGAAGGTGATGAGCATGTGTCAATCAAAAATATTTACAGCAAAATTCCTGTTTATTTGATTTCCTAAATAAAAGGGTAGACGTGTAGACTCATATTGAGTTATGCAGATTGCATCTAATTGAGGTTCATTGCAGCTGTGATACAGAACTGTGCTTTAAGTGTCAATCAGAATGCAAGGCTGCAAAGTACCACAGTACAATGGTGGTTCTGGTTCAGATGCACTGCTGCAATCACATGCAGCCATAATATTTTTTCCTCCAACACAGGCTCCCCAAGGCTTTTTCATTAGCAAACAAGGGAAGAAATAGAGCACAAGGGAGATGTTGAGAATTCTTCAGCACTTAATAGGCTTGATGCAAAAGGTAAGTTGTGGACAGCTAAAATAAAAATGCCTAACTATCACCTACCACATAAGTGGAAACTGATAAATCATATCAAACTACTAGTTTTGACACTTCTCCCTAGTCCCTACTTTTAAACATTCAGATCAAAGTAAATGCTGATTTGCAAGAACAAAACATAATCCATATATGCCCACACAGACTAAAATAGATTGAGGAAGATGTAAGGAATGCAATGGGTAAATATGAACTGTTTGCCAAATTCCTAGTCAAGCTACGAAAGGCATTGAAACAGAAAGAATATGTTAACACATGAAAACCACAGATATAAAATTCAAAGAAAGATAAATTCTTCAAGAAAAAAAAAAAGGGAAATGTAATGGTTCGTGTGCCAAATCAATCGCAATCTTTTCAACTTCACCACTGAAAGCGACCCTGTTTCCCCTTTAAAGCACCCCCAAAAAGGGTAAATACATCATACTTGATTACAGGCAGCATCCAAGAACCAACAGGTCACCTTGCAGAGTCTCTCGACTTCCATCAACTTGGCCTTGGTTGAAAACAAGCCCATAGAAACTACAGCTTTCTCCCTGTATTTCGTCCTTTTCCGTAAACAAGACATAGAAGGCTAAGATACCAAAGAAAGAAAAAACACAGCTGAAAATTTGTGGAAAATTGCAGTGGAAATTCAACCCCTTGAGCTAAACTCTGATCATATACAAAAAGAAACAGAGAAACAGGGCAGCAAAAATGCACAAATCAGCTATTCATTTTATAATTATTTTCAAAACAAATAAACACAATTAACGTCACAGTGAGATGCTATTTATACTCCTACCTTTATTTCGATTCATATAAAATAAAATGCAGATTGAGAAGTAGATGGATAGATACACCTACCGTAACAGGCCTATCAGGTAACTGCATGCAAAAGGAACAGTTTAATCCGCCATCGAAAATATCAAGTATATCATTATCACCGTTGATCCTCTTCTTATCGGAATTGGCATCCTCGCCTTCAGAGGACGGAGCGCCTCCGCTCAAGAGCTGCTGCCGTCTCTTGGCCTTCTCGAACTCAGAGAGTGAATCGTCAGACTCGATGGCCCGAATCGCAGTGATCAGGGCGGCAGAGTAACTCAGTGATCCTCCGGCTACAGCCGGATTGAGCATAGAGCAGTCCGGGCAGTCCCATTGGACAGTATCTGTTAAGGTTTGTGGTGGAGAGGAGAGGCAAGTTACGTGCCAGGGAGTACCACATGTGTTGCAAGTGAGAGTCTCTTCGGGTGATGGCTTATTGAGGCAGATCATGCAAATGCCATCGCCATCACAGGGAAGTTGGCAAGAGTGCGCCATTAGAGTCAAAGAAGAAGCAGAGATTAGAAGCGGGTCTTGGTCGCTATTGTTTGGATGTAGTTTTTGGTTGGTCAGAGCCCATGGGGTAACTAAGGTGAGTTTACTAGCATTTAAAGGTCAAAGGGCAAGAGGAGGGTGTTTTTAAAATAATTAAATATAATTTTTCCAACCAATTTTAGAGGAAGGCTTGCTGACATCAGATATGAAGTAGAATTTTGGGTTGAAGTTTTGCAAATTGCCCTCTTCTTACAAATGGGAAATTTTATATGCAAGGAAAAGCATATCGCCCAGATCCACTTGAATTTTTAAAATCTATGTGCAGTAATATTTCATTTCTTTTCTTAATACGCGGGTTTTATTATATAACCAGACGTTATTTATTTATTTTATTTTAGTAATATAATTTATTTTTTCTATATTTTATATTTTTAAAATTATATTATTTTATTAAATATAGCTAATACAATTTATATTTTTAAAATAATTATCCAAATATAATTAAATTTCTGTTTTTTAAATAATTATTAATTATTCTTCCTTATGTATTCTTTCAAAAAAATATAATTAATGCCATATCATTACAGTATAAAATATAAATACAATTAAAAGTACTATGTATAATTTAAAAAAAGTATATATCCATTATAGTAATATAACATTAAATAGAAATTATTTTAAATATTATGTTAATATTCAAGAAACAAATAAAATATATAAACATATAAATATATAAATTAAATAATTAATAATATTAAAAAGATGGCCACTTAATCTATTTAAGAGTGACAAAAGTTTTTGAAGTCGATCTATCTTGTTTCGAACTCGATTAATTTTTTTTACTTCAATTTATGCGGGGCAAAAATAAAAATACTCCCTCTCATCTCAAAATTCTATAATTTACGTTGCATAGTAATATTTTATTATTTTTATTAAAATATATAAATATATTATTAAAATAATATATAAAATTTATATTTTTAATTATATTTTATTTTTTAATAAATAAATTTATATTGGATACTAATAAATTAAAATAAAACAAATAAAAAAAAATTCTTGACATGGAATGCCTACCCTAACCCCAAGCTCCTTTATCCCGCCCCATTATCATTTCTAAATTTATTGTGTGTTTGCGTGTGAAAGCTAAAAACTCAAAGTTATAAATCAAATTTTGACATTTGTATTTATTATTAATTGACATTTTTTTAGGAGATATTAATTCACACTTGATATAATTAAAAATAATAGTTTTATTCAATAATTTTCATTTTAATTTTTTTAATTATAAAATTATTTATTAGTATTAAAACTTAATAATTTAATCTTAATTAAGTTTGAAATTTTATTTTGATTTCTTTAATTATAAATTGAATTTTTATTAGATATTTTATTATAATAAAAAAATTAATATATTAAGAACCCTTTTAAAATATTAAACTCAGGTGATATTTTCAACTTTATTTCAATATAACTATTAAAAATAGTTTATCAGACATGTTATTATATATATATATATATATATATATTATTTTGGAGATATAAAATCTTTAATCATATTTTCTACTTTCGTATTATCAAGTATGTTAATAGAATTTTTCATCAATTATCTTTTAAGTCAAAAATTACAATTCTATCTTTTAAAAATTTTTGTTTACATAATTTCTCATGCATTTATTTTAACTCAATTGATTATTTTGATTTAATTTAAATATTATTAAATTAACATATATTAGTATATAAATTAATATAATAATTAAAATTTTTGCAAATATATAAAAATAATTAATTTAATTGATTGAAATTTAATTAGTTTAAATTAAATGAAATATAAAAATAAAAAATATATATATATTGTTACCGTGAAATGCGCGAATAAATGACTAATAAGATGATTTAATAGACAGTCCTCAAAATTATGGAGTGCGTCGTAGCTGAAAGATTTGGGCTTTAATACCTCTTACTCTTTTTTTTTTTTTTTTTTTTCAAGCAAAAGGAAAGAAGAGTACAAAGCTTGCGGTAGGCACGTTCTAGAGGCATCAACGCCTGAAACATCTCGACAGGGAACTTTTAGAAAGTGGGTAAAAAAATAAAAAATAAAAAATAAAAAATCTGAAGGCCAATTTTTTTTTTTTTTTCAAAGACAACAATTTCATTGATAGACCTTAAAATCGGCAGACAAATACAATCATAAAAAAGGCCCCATAGCCTCGTAAAAGAAATCTAACTGAACCCCGAAGTCAAAACACAGGCCCATAACAATGAATACCCAAACCCGGATCAACTCTTCCAGGCAGATTAGGGCATACAAGAACACAGTTAAATAAATGGCAAAATGTTGAATTTAGTATCTATATTTACTGATAAAATTTAATTTAGTTATTTTTAAATTTTTATTTAGATTAATTTAAAATTTTTAATTTAAATTTAATTTAATCTAAAAATAAAAATTTATGAGTTAAATTTATTGATTTCTTAATTTAAATAAAAAATTAAGAAATTTAATTTCTTAATTTTAACACTAAATTTTTTTATTTCTTGATTTAAAATAAAAAATTAAGATGTTTAATTTCTTAATTTTTAAACTAAATTGAGATTAAATTAAATTTTTTAAACAAAAGTTTAAAAATAGGTGAAATTGAACTTTAAATGTGCAATCGAGCTTTAAGCCACAAAGAAACTTACTAAAAAGACAACCAGTGCTACCACTCCACACATTGTCCGACAGAGGAGAAACTTTCGGCCATAATCAGCGAACCAACAAAAGACTAGTACTGTCCAACCCAAACAATGCATGAAAGCCTAACTAAGAAGTACAGAACAATGTAGCAATACAAGACCATGGGAAGAATCATTTGAGCATATTCGGCAACTCGCACGAGGGAAGAGCAAGGAGAAGCAGAGCCCTGCTAGGGTGTGCAAACGGTCTGTTTTATTTTGAATCGAATCGAATCGATAAAATTAAAAATTAAAAATTAAAAATTTTAAAAATTGAATCAAATTGATTAATAAGAGAAAATCGAATCGAATCAAACTGATAAATATCAGTTCGATTCGATTTTAAATCGATCAAACTAAAATTTATAAATTAAGCATTTGATTTCCAACTAGGTTCGGTTTGGTTTTAAACCGATCGAACCTAAATCTTAGGATTCGATTCGATTTTTTTTTTATTTCCTTGATATATATATATAATTTCGGTTCAGTTTGATTTTTTTTATTTTTTTATGAAAATAACCGAACCAAACCGATTAACAAAAATTATTAAAATTATAAACTGAACCGAATCGATTGAATTTTAAAACCGAACCGATTGAACCGAGTTGACACGATTCGATTCGATTTTTCAGTTTAAACCGAAAATTGCTCTCCCCTAAGCCCCGCCAACATTTAAATCTCATATAGCTAGAGTGGTGGCATATAATCAACTAGCTCTTCAAACCCCATGGATGTTTCTATTGTGTTCACAACAATAGAGTTTTCCCTTGCACAATCTTTGGTGTTCAAGTGGACATGCAAAACCAAATCACAACAGATATGTGCAATATCTTCCCTTTAAGCCACTAACTAGAGAACAACAAAGAAATAAAAAGAAAAAAAAAATGACACTATGGCAACCTAATCATCCTTCAACTGTTGCCTAGAATTAAAAAGTATCTTCAGCCTTACTTGACAATAGGGAGGGAAATCCACTGACCGAGTAGGGGAAGCGATCTACCTCTGCTCAAAGGAGCAGAAGGAAACTGCCACGTGCAATAAAGACAAGGTGAACCTTGAGAGAGAGAGACAGAGAGAGATGGGAAAGGGCAATGGTATAGCAGACCTGCCGGTAAATGTAAAGCTAGCAATATGGATTAATTAATTTGTAGTATTGTTAGTCTGTTACTTTCTCTTATCAAATGATAAATAGAAATATGTTCAATTCTGTCTTTAGATTTTGAATTTAATGCAATAGAATACCATTCGTTGAAACCTCATAATCCATTTAATGAATTACACATAAGTGATATGATTATTTATCTCCTTAATCAAATTACCAAATCAATGTCCTAAGCAAATTAGAGACCTAATAGGATCTTTGCCATGAGTCTCTGGAAACTGGTCCAATATGTCAAATAAGCTTGACAAATACACAGTGAGATCGATAGCTCTGGCAATTACACAAATAAGCTCTGGCCCATTAGCTTGAGTATTCCTTTGTTTGGATTGGTCTATTCGAGGCTCATCATGTTTGGTCCGGATAGTTCAGGTCTTATTTTATTCGGTATGATTAATTTGGAACGCATGTTGATAGGTTTGACTCTTGGTCATAAATCTTCTTCTTTTATTTGGCTCTTGATCATGAATCTTCTTCTTTATTTTGACCTTCTGACAAAAAACTGACAATTGTTATGTTGGATATTTTCATCGAATACTAGTCATTTGACTCAATTTAAGGTGCGCAGTATCCAATAGATCTCTAAACTAGCAGTAAAATTACCCAATCAAACTCTCACATTGTTAAAAATGAGCCTAGAACCACTTCCTTTCTAATACAACTTTCATCTATATTAATTTTAACAAAATCAATTGGTTTAAATGACCATCTAATAAGAATTCTCACTATTAGCTGCCTACAAATTATTGAGCATTAATTATTTCTGTATTAATCTTACTTTTCTTTTTTTTTTTTAATAAAGTTAGAAATAAATAAGTGTTTCACGTATTTGCAAAAAAAAAAAAAACTCGTAACGTTAGTGCATATTTTGATATATTTATTTCATATAAATTGAAACTAAAATTTAAAATAATTTTATAAGAGAAATCATAATTATAGAAATATCACAGTTTTAAAATATAATAAATAAATTTTAAAATAATTATATCATTTATTTTAAAAATAATTTGATCTTTGATTTTATTATAGATGACTTTTATAAATTACATAAAATGCTCAGTAAAATGATATATGAAATTCTCACATTCAAATATTTTAAATCTAAATTTTATTAAATTAGTTATAATTTTCAACGAAATAGGCATCTTAAAATTCCATCCCAATTATGGGGCGGCAAAAAAAATCTTGGATTAGATCTACTCCCGTGCAGGATAAACGAAACCAGCATGGGTCCCAATTAGCGAGCTTACCAAACATTCCCGTCTAAAACCACCATCCCTTTTAAACCCTAGTGCTAAACGCACCTAACTAGTGTCGCAGAGCTCGCACGCTTATTTCCTGATCAAGTTCCATTGGCTATCATTTGCTCGACTTAGCTTCCGCACTCCATACACTGTCCAACTATCAAATCCTAACCCATCCCTTGAAACGCCACTCACCACCAATGGACGCGACCGAGGATTCCCTCCGCAAAGCCCTGGCCGAGAAGCAATCTGCCGTTGAAGCGCAAGGCAACGCCGTCCGTGCACTCAAAGCGGCCAAAGTGGCTAAGGCCGAAATCGAGGCCGCAATCGAAACTCTCAACGCTTTAAAGCTTGAGAAGTCATCGATCGAGAGGCAGCTACAAGCTGCCGTTAGTGGTAATGGTCCTGATGGCTCCGTCAACAGGGAAGCGTTTCGTCAAGCTGTGGTTAACACTCTTGAAAGGCGTTTGTTTTACATTCCATCTTTCAAGATTTATAGAGGTGTCGCTGGCCTTTACGATTATGGGCCTCCCGGTTGTGCTGTTAAGTCCAATGTCCTGGCTTTCTGGCGCCAGGTAAGCCGCTAGCTTATCACTCTTAGGCTATTATTGCTTTATTTTGATTAGGAATTCGGGAAAAGAATGGTGAAGTTTTTTTTTTTGGAACTTATTTTAAGGTTTATAATTATTGATTAGAACAGGTTGGTGCTTGATTTGCTCAATAACATAGTGTTTTTATGATTTGAGAATGCTTTGACATTGAGGCTGTTGTATTTTTGCATTTCTTTGCCAATTCAGAGAATTCTTGAGGTATTTGGTTTAATTATCTATGTTTTCTAGCATTTCGTTCTCGAGGAGAATATGTTGGAGGTTGACTGCCCATGCGTGACGCCTGAGGTTGTCCTCAAAGCATCTGGTCATGTGGACAAGTTCACAGACCTTATGGTCAAGGATGAGATAACCGGGACCTGTTACCGGGCTGATCACTTGTTGAAAGATTTCTGTAATGAGAAGCTTCAAAAAGATCTTACAATAACTGCGGAGAAGGCTGCAGAACTTAAACATGTTCTTGCAGTCTTGGATGATCTCTCTGCTGAAGAGCTGGGTGCAAAGATCAAGGAATATGGCATTGTGGCTCCAGACACAAAAAATCCCCTCTCTGATCCGTATCCATTCAACTTAATGTTTCAAACTTCAATAGGCCCTTCTGGTCTGAGCCCTGGGTTAGTGTAACAACGTTCATATGTAATCTTTTTGTTATTGGAATGTGCTGCATCTACATTTTTGAAGTCGGCAGTGTTTCAATTTATAGGCAGAATAGTAACATTTTTGTCTTTTGGTGCTGAAGCCATCTAGCATTTTATGCGCTGCAGTTATATGCGTCCTGAAACAGCACAAGGCATATTCGTAAACTTTAAGGACTTGTATTACTACAATGGGAACAAGCTCCCTTTTGCTGCTGCTCAAATTGGTCAGGCTTTCAGAAATGAGGTTTTAACTTCTTCCTTTTAAACTGCTGAATAAGAGCAATTTTTTTCTTGTTAAATTGTTAACAGCAATGTCTAGTTTTGTCCAAGTAGAAATACTTTAGAACACTGCCTTGCATTTTTCACTGTTCAAGGGTTATTCTACCCATTAGTGGGGAGAGAGAGAAAGTTGAGTTCTGATTTTGTTTTCCACAAATGTAGATTTCTCCTCGCCAGGGCCTTCTGAGAGTCCGTGAATTCACATTAGCAGAGATTGAGCACTTTGTTGATCCTGAAGACAAATCTCACCCAAAGTACTGTGAAGTTGCAGATCTTGAATTTCTGATGTTCCCAAGGGAAGAACAAATGTCTGGCCAGTCTGCAAAGAGAATTCGGCTTGGTGAAGCAGTTTCAAAGGTTGGTTTCAGTTATAAATAATTTAGCTTTGCAATTTTTTGCTTTCTGTATATCCTTGTTGTAGTGATGCTGTGATTTATTGTCATTCAGGGAACTGTCAACAATGAAACTCTTGGCTATTTCATTGGGAGAGTTTATCTCTTCCTAACTCGTCTTGGTATAGATAAGGAGCGTTTACGATTCAGGCAGCATCTTACAAATGAAATGGCCCACTATGCTGCAGACTGTTGGGATGCTGAGATTGAGTGTTCCTATGGTTGGATTGAGTGTGTTGGTATTGCTGATAGATCTGCTTATGATCTGCGAGCTCACACAGTGAGAGACTGTCATTTATATGAATAAACGATTTCTACAGCTTAATTGCTGAGTACTAGGCATAGATGAATTTCAATCCATTTTGTGTGTGGTTTAATTGGTTTGAGATGTGAATATAAATATTCTAAGCTGCTAGCTAATGAAAAGAAAGAAAAGAATAGGACACTTTTAACTGTATTATGACATCCTTTTATTTCATGTATCAATAGAGAAAAAAAAATTCCGGCTTGGGAAATTTTATGAAGATAGTTCCTTTTCTGTTTTGAACATGGGAATTTTGTGTGCTTGTTGAGCATTGTTTATTGTATTTAACAGGAGAAAAGCGGAGTCCCTCTTGTGGCCCATGAAAAATTTTCAGAACCTAGAGAAGTGGAGGTAGTTCTCTTTGTTAATCTCATTCATGATAATCAATACTTTTTCAAATACATTTTTGCAACTTTTTTCGCAATAACTATCTGTTCTTATATGTCAAACATTATTGTCGATTATCACTTTTTAACTTATAGCATATGATTTCAGGAGCTGGTTATAGCACCAGTGAAGAAAGAGCTGGGCCTTGCATTCAAGGGTAACCAAAAGATGGTGGTTGAATCTTTGGAGGTAAAACTGGAACATATTCACGGTTCATTAATTCTGGGAAACTGATCATAAGTTTGATGTTGTTTTTCCTTTTGTTTTAGGCAATGAATGAAAAAGAGGCTATGGAAATGAAAGCCTCTTTGGAAACTAAGGGAGAAGTAGAGTTTTATGTCTGTACTCTTGAGAAAAATGTGTCCATTAAAAAGAATATGGTCACAATTTCAAAGGAGAAGAAGAAGGAACACCAGAGAGTTTTTACACCATCAGTGATTGAACCATCTTTTGGCATTGGACGTATAATATATTGCCTCTTTGAGCATTCTTTCTACATGAGGCCTAGTAAAGCTGGGGATGAACAGTTGAATGTTTTCCGCTTTCCTCCAGTTGTGGCTCCTATTAAATGCACTGTTTTCCCACTCGTTCAGAATCAGCAGTATGAGGAGGTTGCAAAAGTCATTTCCAAGTCATTGACTGCTGCTGGAATTTCACACAAGATTGATATTACAGGTGGGTGACTAACATAAATTATCTTCTTAGCTGTTGGCATGTTAATTAGATTACTGGGCAATTGTTCGATTTATCCATTCACAATCCTTTCATAGATGACCCTCTTGTTTTGCTGGTCCTATAGCATTTGTATTTTTATGATATTTACCAGCTATAGAATTCTCATCCATTAGTCCGAGCAACTAGAATGTGTTTGAATTATTGCTATTTCTTTTTAGCATTCATGCATTTTTTGGGAGGTATATTCATTGTAGGATACCTGGTATTAGTATCTTGCTGGTGATGACCATAAATTTTCTGCTGGACTCAACTATTGTGTTAGGAAGTCTGTTAGCGTGGGACTAATTTTACGTCCCAATATTCAGATTTGCAACAGTGAACAGTTGTTAAAATCTGTAGTTTGTCAAACTAATGAAATTCTGTTTTTACTTTCTGTTCAAATGACGTTTACAGGTACTTCAATTGGCAAACGATATGCAAGGACAGATGAACTAGGTGTACCATTTGCAATAACTGTTGATTCATCATCATCTGTGACAATCAGAGAGAGGGATAGCAAGGATCAAATCCGTGTTAACGTGGAAGAAGCAGCCTCGGTTGTGAAGTCAGCTACCGATGGGCAGAGCACATGGGATGATGTATGGTCGAATTTCCCTCATCACTCTTCTGGATCCACAGAGGATTAAATTTTGGGCAACAAACGGAAAAATACCATATACTGCAACTCTCACATATTGTTATCTTGAGCTGAGCCTATGAATTAAAGAAAAATTCTAATTGTAATTTAAATTTCTTTACCGATTGTTAAACATTTTCTACATTGTGCTGGTTAGTTTTGGGACCAATAACTTAAGTGTCTATATATGGTAAACCTGCCAGGGTTAATTTTCTTCTTATGCTGGTTTCGCCAGCTTCTTTATTTTCTTTATTATTTTTATTATTTTAGCTTTCGAGTGCTGCAGCCTTGCTGTTTGGCTTGGAGTATGGCTGAACAATTGCATATAATGTTGACAAGGTGTTCGCAGAAGTCCTCTTGCTAAAGACTTACCCTATGTTTGGATTTTTTGTTGTGAAGGGAATTGGAGAGAAATTAAATAAGAGAAATGAAGAGGAAGAAAAAAGAAATTTAATTTAGTTTTTATTAGTTGAATAGGTTATCAAAATCGAAAAGAAATATGATTTCTTCCTTAATTTTATTATTTTTATTATTTTATCTTTCGAGTGCTGCCGCCTTGCTGTTTAGCTTGGAGTATGGCTGAACAATTGCATATCATGTTGACATGGTGTTCCCAGAGGTCCTCTTGTTAAAGACTTTATTTTCTATCATTTGAATAGGTTATTAGAATTGAAAAGGAATATAATTTCTTTCTTAAAAGAAAAGAAAGATAATAATTATTATATTATTTTTTTTCTTATATTTATTATGTTATAGATGGATATTTTAGTATATTATCATAATTTTTTTTTTATTTTTTATCAATTTAGAGAGAAATAGTATACGATAATTATAAAAGAGAGGTAAAATTTCATTTCTCTATATTTTTTCTTCTTTCTCTTCTTTTTTTTTTCTTTTTAATTTGATGTCAAAATAAGGCAATAAAGAGAAATTAAAATTTTTTTTTCTCTCTATTTCCCTCAATCCAAACAAAGCATTAAGAGTTGTATGGAAAATTTCTTTGATGGATTTTAAACAGCCTACTTTTTCTATGAAATGCATATAAATGATAAACACACGATATTTATTTATTTATTTTTATTTTTGTCCATGTTATTCTTACTTCATTTGCGTTAAATAATAAGAAAAATATATCATTAACTAATAACGATAATATACAAATTTATAAATTTAATATAAATTATTAAAATTAGGACAACACATTTAATTGAACGACGTCGCGCAAGAAGTGCTGAAAGGTGTGAGTTATTCATTTTCGACGGCACCTTTGTTGATTCGCTGATATCACAATCGACGGCCAACAACTCTCTCAGGTCTGAACCCATCTCTGTTAGCCCAGGATACCTAGCCATTGCCATAACAGCTGCTTAAGGAGGAAGAAAGGAAGATGCTAAGGTTAGCCGGGAGGAGGTTCTCATCTCTACCTCGGAGGTCATCGCAAGCAACCTTCACTTTCGTGCATCGAAGCCATCCTCTTTGTACCGATGTTCCTGATGCCGATGATTTCGCTTCTTCCAGATCCGTCCTCGCTCCCTATCGTTTCTCTTTCACTCGTGATCTAATAAGAGGTCAGCTCTTTCTCTCGTTTGTTTCTTTCATCTCCGAAGATTTTGGTCTCATTTCGCCTTCTCGAGTATTTCAATTTGGTTTTTTTTTTTTCCCGCTTTTTCGTTTTGAGTATTTTGCCCTCTGAACTGAAAGTACTTTTATTTGCATATTTTTCTGTTTTATGGTTCCTTGATCGCGGAAGAAATGCGAAAATTAATGAGGTTTGACTATAAACCTTCGTATCTGGTTTCGTATAGCTTTGAACGGTTGAATGCTCGTTTTTCAAACTTAATTTTTGGTTGAGAATTCTTTCTATGTCTGCTATAAAATTTTGGTGGCTGATATAGTTTGGTGACAATTTACAAAACCTTGTAGAATTATCACTGTTTTATATTGGTGTGTTTCTATAGTTAGATTTAATCACTTTTCTTTGCTATATGTGTTGTTCTGAATGGATTTTGCGTTGCTATGTGCTTTAATCAATTAACTGAACCCGTCTGGAAGGTACTTTGTTTACTGCTATGTGGTTTATATTGTTCCTTCTTATTTTATTGAGATTTATTTAAAATTATGTTGAAGATGTGAAGAAGAAATTTCTGTTCATCTGAACAACTATCCTCTGCTTCGAGAAGTCAAATGTTTTAATAAATGGAAATGTTTACTCTTTTGAACCTCCCTCTTTTGAATTTTAATTGTACCTTTTCTTTCAATACCTGTGTTCTGGAAGGTAAAGGGCTTACTTCAAAAAGAATAAATGGATAGTGTGCAATTTAATAAAGTTGTATCATTGTAACTCTCATCTGAGTCATGATTCATGAATTAAAGGAGATATAGTAATTGGGCTAGGAGACTTGCTTGGAGGATATGGGTGACCAGGTGTTAAAGTCGCTCTTTTATCTGCAGTTTTAGAGTGGATTTGCTATTTTAGATTTCATGTGTACTTTAGTAGCATGGTAAATTTTTGCTAGCTTGGAAAATGTACATTCTGATGCTTCTACCATTAGTTGCATTGCTTCTATGGTGAACTTAGTTGCTTCAGATATTAACAGCAAACAATATGTTTGTAAGCCGGAATTGTCCATCTGAGGGTGTGTGCACAGTATGGCACCAATATGTTTATTATTTCTCACTTATGTTGTGATTCTTCTTTTAGCTTATTAGTTTTGAGGATAATGTTTAGGATGAAGATGATATTGAAGCGTAAGGATTAAGGAACGTGTTCATCATCCCATATGAATATTTTGGAAGATGTGTATGTATCATATTCTGAACAAGATCCTTTCAGATGATTCATGGGGCTATGGATGTGCTGCTTTTCAGTTTTTTGTTCATCACTTGTTGAGAGCAATGAAGAGCAAAATTATCATTACAGTATCCTTTTCTGTGTTATATTTTTCCTCTAACATGTTAGGACTACTCATCAAGCTTCTGTCTTGAACTACAAATTAGGAAAATGCAGACCTTGGCTCAGCGAATATTCCATGCTTGTTTCTTTCTCATATTTTTAACTGGACATCTTGTAATTTCATCTCAAGCAGTTCTGTAGATAAATTTGTTCCTCCTTATAGTGTCACTAGTGATAGACAAGCTTAATGTCCTTATGTATCTTTCTCTTGAAATTACATGTATTTGCAGCATATTGAATTTGCAAACATTTATTTTTTCCAGGGTTTTCTTCTGATGCCTTTGCACCAGGACATGATCTGGGTATGATCACAGATCTACCAGCTACAGTAGCAGCAGTGAAGAATCCTACTTCAAAAATTGTTTATGATGAGCACAATCATGAGCGTTTTCCACCTGGTGACCCCAGCAAACGTGCATTTGCCTACTTTGTCTTGACTGGTGGGAGGTTTGTATATGCCTCTTTAGTTCGTCTTCTTATCCTCAAGTTTGTTCTGAGCATGTCCGCCAGCAAAGATGTCCTTGCCCTTGCATCCCTTGAGGTAGACCTCTCCAGCATTGAGCCTGGGACCACTATTACGGTCAAGTGGCGAGGGAAGCCAGTTTTCATCAGGCGACGAACTGAAGAGGATATTAAGCTGGCTAACAGTGTTGATGTTGCCTCTCTCCGTGATCCTCAGGAGGATTCATCCAGGGTTAAGAATCCAGAATGGCTTGTGGTAATTGGGGTTTGCACCCACTTGGGCTGCATTCCACTGCCTAATGCTGGCGATTTTGGTGGCTGGTTTTGCCCATGCCATGGTTCACACTATGACATCTCTGGCAGGATCCGCAAGGGACCAGCACCTTACAATTTAGAAGTTCCCACTTACAGCTTCTTGGATGAGAACAAGTTACTTATTGGGTGAGAATTTATGCAGGAATTCTTTTTTGGAGCATTAGGATTGTGTCGTAATAGACATTGTTCCTTAAACCTGGGAAGCACATGACAGTTTTGCAAATTTCATCATTTTTATGTTGGCATTTAGCTTAATGCTCTTTCAATTTGAACATTGTATTTTCTACCATTACTTGACCAGGTTATAATTTTCAGAATAATACGCCTGGATGTTGTTGAGCATCATCAGTTTAATTGTATTAAGAGTTGAAATTTTTCATGTTGCTTTCTGTTTTCATTAGTTCTTTTTGAATTGGAATGATTGGAATTGTAAGATGAAATTCAATGAGTAAAAGATTAGGATGGTATGCATCTAAACTGGCTTGTTTATTGCAATTGCGCAGTTGCTGCAGGTTCTTATGGGAAGATGGTATAATTTTGGAGAAAGGTCAGAGGTGTTTTGTATATCTTTTTTGTTTATTATTGTTATTATTATCAAATTTGATTCTGACTGAATAGTCATACGACAGAGATGTTTGCCCCAAATGAAAGGGCTCTTTCTTCAAGGTACCTGCATTATACTGGGGCATTATTGGCTATACCGTTGAAGCATTATTCACTTGCGTTTGCCCTTGTTTTATATCTCTCCTTATTTTCTCACCCTCCCTTTCTTTCTGTCTCTTCTGTTCATTTCCACAAAAGCCCTTTCAATCCAATCCCCTCCCCTCCCCCTCCCTCTCTTTCTCACTCATAATTATCATTATCATTATCATTATTAAACTAAATGGCTAGACTAATATTTGGTTTTATAGACATATTAAGACGTCCACTAAACAATTACATGCAGTCGCTTTTGGAAGCAAAATTCCTGCCTTGGCATTAATGTCAAAAGGCCGGCACACTTGATTGTAAGCTGACTCGGTGGATGCTTCTCGATTTACGGATATCATAAGACAATGAAGTAGATATATATTTTTTTAATTTGAACCGTATAGACTATCAAAATTCAAAAAGAGTTAAAAATTACATATATGATCTCTCTGCTCAAATTGAAGGATTATGAACCAAGGGGAGAAGAATAATATGCAGAGATGAATTATCATTATTATCATGTTTGGTTCCTGAAGCCTTCAGCATAAAGCTGAAGCATCCAATATGGTGCCAGTCATCAAGTTAGCTGTTTTGAATAGGAACTAATGGTAGTTTGCCTCCATATACATCAGGGAGCTGGCTCTCATCAATGTCATTAAGCAGAGTGGATTTCAACTTTTTGTTCTCAACAAAATTTATCTGCAAAAATTTGGTAACCATTTACTCAACATACATAATATAGTGAACAAACCAACCACCTGTGCAGATTATGCTTGCTCAGTTAATGTCTAGAGATCCTGAAACATCCAAACATTTAGATTTGGACAGTGTTGTACAGGACCTTGAGATATTTCAACTTCTGCTTTGAAATCATTCATTTAGTGACACTAATCCCAAAAATATTTAAATAAGGCTATGCTTGTTTGAGGGAATATATTCTTCTTGAAAATATTTTCTGTACTCTTTGGTGTTTAGAGTGCTTAGAAAAACTGGTATATTGGAAAATGTTTTCCTAATCAATGCAAAACCTAAGCCATCTTGAAGGAAAAAATATATTTTTTTTCCAAGTAAAAAAAGAACATCTTTAAATTTTGACAAACCCATTAAAAGGGAAGAGACAAATAAGGGAACATCATTAGCAAATACCTGTTAGGATCATGTTTCCCTTGCAAAGAAAGACATTTCATACCTTCTTTTTGGTTTTGCTGTCAATAAATGGGTAAACAAGCTTCCATGCAGTCATGAATATGTAAGGCACATGGACTATAAACAATTTGGCTAACCTCTCAGGATAACAGTCCTGTCACCAAAGCATTTACATTAACACTGTAAGTATTTATACCTACTATTGCATTATTGTATAACTACCTAATTGCAAAAATTAACATGCAGAAGTAGGAGCGAAACTTCAGAAACAGAGGAGTATAATCAATTTGCAAATAAATGCATTAAATGGAGCGGTGCAAGATGGAATATCATACCTGCAGTATTGATAATGCTGCTAGATATCCACGAATGTCACTGTTAGTATATCCCCATCCTTCAAGATCTGCAATGGCCACAAACTTTTCCTGCCCAGTTGGCATTCTGTAACCCCAGAGAGGTGTTAAATAAGCTTGATTAATTGGCTAACTTAAACCAACATCTGATAATTGAATTAACCATGTTCTATGAAATTATAAAGGGGTTTTAAAGGAAATTATAAGGTCTATTCACATAATGAGTGTGTGGTATATGATGTTTTTCTCAAAAATACATACAATCAACTTGCTCAATTCACATGGTCAATTTGCTGTTTTCAGAGGATGATCAATATCATTTTCATAAGATTTAAATCACATTGGATGAATAACACACTGATATCACTTCAGCAGAGATTGTGTAATGTCATGGAGATCCCAAGTCATAAAAGAAAAAGAGAATTACCTTTCACATATTCTCTCAAGAGTAAAGGCTACAAAACCTGCAAAGATAAAAAAGCATCCCAAGTTCAATATATGAGCAATTAGTTACAGCAGGATGATTCAAAACTTCCTATTTCAATGCAAAGACAATGAAACAGAATTTGAATGAGGTAGTTCTAAATAATTCTTGTCAGATTAAATTCATGATGAAACTAACAAAAAAAAAAAAAAAAGCAGTTTCCAAGCTTAAAACATACGCTTGAACTCCTCCAAATTTCCTTTGTACGGTTTATGTTTGGCTCCAAAAACAACCACTATAGGGTGATTCGTCTTATCAACACCTTGCATAAACAACTTATTTTGGGCAAGTTCATGTGGGATCTCTGATGGAGATATAAAGCCATTAGGGAGAAATGATCGCCTCCAGCTTAGGTATTTGAGTAACAAGGTAGAAGCCTTCTCAATATCTAGCTCACGAGCACGCAGAAATCTCCGGATCATCAAATCATCCACGTCCTGAAAATGGCAAGCAACACATACACAGAATGTGAATGAAGTGGGAAATTGGATTGCAAAGCAAACAGCTTACTTAAAGCTGAGACCTTTTCAGATTCAGGATTGATGGCGAGACAAAGTAGAAAAATCCCACAAAACTTTTTTCTTTTTTTTTTTTTAAAAAAAGTAGAAAAGTGAGATTCCCAAAAAGACTTGAGTAAATTAATGTCAAGGCTTCAAAGAAAAAGAAAAGTGGGAACCTTGACGGAGGGATCTTCTCTTTCAACATGGGCTCTCATAATGCGGACTTTGTTTTGCTCAATTTCATTGCTTTCCTGGCTATTTGCTTGCTGTCCGTTGTTGAATTCCATTTGACTTGTCTCCTCTCTGCAATATGAAATTTGATTTGCAGAGAGAGGAAATGCAAATTGAGGGCTTGTGTTTGTGTTGAGTTGAAGTAAGGTGCTTGTCTCACGGAATCTGACGAGAAGAGGAATCTTCCAGTAGGATAAGAAGAAATTATCAAATATATGGCGTAGCTGGAGGTGGAGTGTGTGAAGGATGCCATTAATTTTCCTCTGTGCCAGTGTCCACACAGAAAAAAAATGAAAAAAATAAAATAAACCAGTAAATGTTGTCGACAGGGACTTGTACTGACTCATTTTTTATGTCATTCATTCATTTCCTGCTCAATTATTAATTTCGACTATTTCCATTTTTGTCTTTTAGAATTTAGTATTTTATTTAAAATTATCTATTATTTTGAATATATTAGGAAATATTACTTATTTTTTAATTTTATATTTTTATTTCTATTAAATAAAATATTTATTTTTATAATTTTTTAAAAATTCATTTTATCACAATTTTTAACTAAAAAATAAAATATAATTTAATTAAATAATATTTATTATAATTTAAGTAATTTCTTAAGAATCCTATCCTATCCTATCCTATAAAAATTCCAAATACGAGGATGGAGGTGTACCATTTCTGTATAAAAATCCTATCCCAACCCACATTTTTTTTCTTAATAATTCTAAATGATTTGATTAATATTTTTTAATATAAATTAAATTTTGCTCAGCCCCTATCCTCCGCCGATAGTCGGTGGCAGATGGCCTAAGTCTTAACTAAATATTAATGCTTGGGTTTTTTGGGTAAGGCTGCCTATCTATCCAAAAGGTGTGAAGTTGTCAAACCATAATTGGTGACCTATGAAAAAAGGATTTGTATGTAGAGACTTGCATTTAAAAGAAAGTCATAGAAATCCAGCCGTATAATTAGTTGATTAATTAATTAATGTTATAATGTGGAAACTTTACAATTCTTTTTGAATAAAATATTAGAAAAATCATAGGCTCAGCCTTTTAACAAATTGAAAGCCCAATACAAACTCTTTACCTAGCCCAAATAACATTTCTGTGGACTTCGATCGCATCTCATGAAACCAGCTCCACAAGAAGGGATAATATTTTACAATTTAATTAATCTTTTAAATATATTTTTATTCAGTCATAATCGAATCTCTGAACTCAAATATATTATAATTTAGTTAATTTTAATAAAGAAATTATTTTTATTAATATAAATATATTTCAAAAATTAATTTATTTTTATAAATGTGAAAATGTATGTGCTTTGAGTTTATACAAAAATAAATATCTTATCAAAATCATCATAAATCAATTCTCGTCGCTAATTCAATAGTATGTTTATTTCTTATCTCTCCAACATAAAAAACAAAAAAGTTGTAAGTGGAGTAGTCCGCAGCATATAAATGCTCATTATATATATATATATATATATATAAGGGCGGTTTGTTAAGCAAAGGCAATGAGATGGACTCGTGATCAAACTGGCAAAACAAACACACCTTTCAGTAACCCACGCAGATTTGAACGTGTTGTTTGCTGGTCCTGCATTTTCATCTTCATTTCAAATAACTATGCGTCTTTCTCTATTTCTTCAAGCAAATTCCTCTCTGTTTTCTATCTTCACCTCCAAGCCTGGAACACCTCTCCATTCTCTTCTCTAATAGCCTACTTTCTAAGTAAACTCCTCAATTCAACTACTGCTTATACGACATCCCAACCAAATACACACTCCCCATAAATACTCCCTTTTCTCTCTCTTTTGGACTGACCCTTTACACCCTTTTCGGTTTTTATTTCAGATTTCTCTCTGGGGCTACAAAACATGAACCTATCCATTTGGTTTTTGCTTCTGCTGCTTGTTTTTGGCTTTAATGACAGAATTTATGCTCATCAAAGACCACGCACAGAGCGGATTTCAGGTGTCATTCTTTTATTTCCCTTCTCTGTGTAAATTTTAAGCTTCTTTTGCTACGTAAGTAGACTTCCTCTGGCGTTATTTGCGCATGTCCCATTTGAATTTTAATTTTGCAATCTGGTTCAGTGGCTTGTGTGGATACAGGATACCTGAAATTTTATGTGTAGCTGAGGTTTAAAACTTTTGCAGTTCATCTGAATGGGTCTGAACCTACAGCAAAAGTTGTTCTTGAGACACTTTAATACCCTTATCGTAAAAGTTGTCTCCGACTGTGGCATTCTCTTTGTTTCTTGCATGGACTTGTTTTCTTCATGGATTGAAGTCCACTGAAATTCAATTACTCTAAATTCTCTTGAGCAGTTTGCTTTATGTCCTTCTAAAGCATGAAAACCAATTCTGCTTTGGGTTTTAACAATGCAGGAAGTGCTGGTGATGTTTTGGAAGATGATCCAGTGGGAAGGTTGAAAGTCTATGTTTACGAGCTTCCAAGCAAATACAACAAGAAATTGCTACAGAAAGACCCCAGATGTATCACCCATATGTTTGCTGCAGAGATCTTCAAGCATAGGTTTCTCTTATCCAGCCCAGTTCGGACCCTTAATCCTGACGATGCGGATTGGTTTTATACTCCTATATACCCCACTTGTGACCTTACACCTACTGGCTTGCCATTGCCCTTCAAATCTCCAAGGATGATGAGAAGTGCAATACAGCTTATCGCCACCAACTGGCCTTACTGGAATCGCACGGAAGGGGCTGATCACTTCTTTGTTGTGCCCCATGACTTTGGAGCCTGCTTTCACTATCAGGCAAGATCCTATTAGTGGTTGGAATCTATGTTTTGATTTCATGCTGCTGTAATTATACTTGCTGGAAATTCTCTCTGGTCTGAATTTTATAAGTTCCTCATATGTTACGCTAGTTTATACGAGTCTTCCGGTTCTGTTAGGTACCAATTTTGCATTCTATATTGGCTGTACCCATAGGTGGCACAATTAGAATTGGAGATGGAGTAATTAGGTTCTGACAAGGGCGTGTGAAATTGATCTGAGGACTCAAGCCTTCAACATAACGAAGTTGTTATTAATAGAAAACCTATGGATTTAGATCCCACAAAAGCTGCAAGATTGGTTGTTTGTTCTGGAGAAAGAACAAGGAAGACTAAGCATCGGAAGTAATGTTGTCAAAGATATTATCACCATCTTTCTTTAGGCAATATTGTCCTCACTGCTTCCTGAAGTTGTTTTCAGACCTGCAATTTTTTCTGTTCACTTGTGTTCCTCTCAAAAGTAAAAGCTGCTAATCCACAACCAAATAGTGGCATTGTAAGTCCTAATGGTTGTATTGATTTTTCAACAAGATAAAATATTAAAAAGAAAATATTTCACTACTGCTTAGTTAAAGCATGTTTGCTTCTACACATGATGGAAATGTCAATTAAAGAGGTTCCATAACTTTTTATCTAATTTTCACATTGGAATGGCTTGGAGTCAAGGCTTTTTATTTGATATGATTTCTTTTTAATCATCTAAATTGCACAAATAGGCAACAGTTTTTACTGGCAGTGATTATATTATTAACGTCTGTGTCTCTACTCGAACAATGTAGGAAGAGAAGGCCATCGAACGGGGGATTCTTCAATTACTCCAGCGTGCTACTTTGGTTCAAACTTTTGGACAGGGGAATCATGTGTGCTTGAAAGAAGGTTCAATTATAATTCCTCCATATGCTCCCCCTCAAAAGATGCAGGCCCACCAGCTTCCCCCAGACACTCCACGATCCATCTTTGTCTACTTCCGCGGTTTGTTTTATGATGTAAATAATGATCCAGAAGGTGGTTATTATGCAAGGTATGTTCACACTGAACTTTTGAAAGGTGGCCTAACCTGCGTCAATTCCTTCCCCAGAATGACTCTCGGCATCCATAACACCAAATGTCTTTTTTTTTTTTTTTTTTGTTAACCTCCTTCGGATATCTTCTGTAGCAGTTGTCATCTGTCATTCGTAACCCACTTTGTTCAACTGACAGAGGTGCTAGGGCAGCTGTTTGGGAGAATTTCAAGAACAATCCTCTCTTTGACATCTCGACGGAACATCCAACCACATATTATGAAGATATGCAACGAGCTATATTCTGCTTGTGCCCCCTCGGTTGGGCACCATGGAGTCCAAGATTAGTTGAAGCAGTGGTGTTTGGGTGCATTCCTGTGATCATAGCAGATGACATTGTTTTACCCTTTGCAGATGCTATCCCATGGGAGCAAATAGGAGTGTTTGTGGCAGAAGAAGATGTCCCAAAGTTGGATAAAATCCTAACATCTATGCCAACAGAGGTGATTTTAAGGAAGCAAAGGCTTCTTGCAAATCCTTCAATGAAACGAGCAATGCTATTCCCACAACCAGCACAGTCAGGAGATGCTTTTCACCAAATACTAAATGGGCTAGCTCGCAAATTGCCCCATGACAAGAGGATTTTCCTGAAGCCTGGTGAAAAGATTTTGAATTGGACAGCAGGACCCGCAGGGGACTTGAAACCTTGGTAGGTGAGACTGTTGCTTCGCCAGTGGAAACTATATTCTCATACATCCACTGTTTCTGCAAATAGGCCTGAGTTGTATCGAGAATTTGAGATGAGAAAGGTGTTATATTCTATACCAAAATTTGTAAACCTCTCATTGAAATTTTGATCTTGTAGAGATGCTTTACCTTTTTATTCTGTACATCTGAATATTATAAAGTAGTTGATGCGCTACCTTCTCATTATTTTCAAATAATTTTAATTTTCCATGAACTCGTTTGAAAAAAATGTGTACTTTTTTTTGTTATCGTGAAATTAAATAAAACAGTTTTATTTTTAAAACAAAAATCAAGGAAAGGAAAAATCTTCCAACTTGTAATTATTATTTCCATGAATGAATTGGGTATCTCTTGAGCTATAAGAATGGTCGGATTAATAAACGTGACAAGGATACCCTAATTTTAAGTGGCTTTTCCCACATGGTCTGGACCTTATAATAATAATAATAATAATAATAATAATAATAATAATAATAATAGAATTAATTAAAAAAAGGTGTAACCTACCGCCATCTCACGTGAAATCAAAATCAATCGATATCTTACCATTACAATTTACTACCAATATCTACAATCAACACTCCAACCGTGCTTCTGGTAGTAGTAGACTAGAAATTGCTCCAAACTTTCAATGGCTTTCAAATCAAATACATGGGTGCACCTGTAGGTCACCAAAGCTGTTCGTCAAAATGTCAAGCTGCCATTTCTCTTTTTTTTTTTTTTTAATTTATAAATTTTCGTGCTCTTTATAATCCCCATTTACCTCCTCAATTGCATATATAATTACGCATTATCCAATCGAATTGCAATAAGTATTCGCAAAACAATGACTTTGAGACGAAATATGTGAGGAATAACTCATTTAAGCATATCTCATCTTTAAAAATTAATTTATAAACAAAAGTTTCATGTTATGAGAATCAACAATATTATTTAACATAAATCATATGAGAAATGATTCATTTAAATAAAATTCAAGGCTAAAAATTAATTTATAAGAAAATAATGCCTATAAATTTGTTAAGTTCTTACTAAAATTATCTTTAGCAATATGAATTCATCATATTTTCTTAAATTGATTTTTTAAAGGTGAGTTTTATTTAAATAATTTAATTTTCACGTTTGAAATATATATTGAAATGATTATTAAATATTCAATTAATTTAGTATTTATTTAAAAAATAAAAATTAGATTAATGACGTCACTAAACTGAGTTGTTCTTCCTGCCGATGGCTTTGACCCTATACGCTTCACCTACAACAAGTCACTTTTAACACGCACTGGCACACCTTCGCTTTAACAACTCCCATTTTATCGTTGGTTATCGTATCGTTTATAAGGAGTAAAACCCTCTCCTTTCTCACCAACCCAACTCTCTCTCTCTCTCTCTCTCCTTGATCCCAATCGCCTCCATGGCTACGATTTCCAAGCTCGCTAATCCCGCCCCTGCTGCGTCTTTGTCACCTTCTTCTTCCTTCAAGTCCAGATATTCTGTGCCTGTATGCTTCGTCGATTTCCACACCAAGACTGCTTTTCTCGCCAGAGTTTCATCGTCTAAGTTGTCCATCCGAAGTAGCCACCCTTTGACCCGCTCCTTCGTGTGAGTATTACCTAGATTTGTATAATCTTTTCATCTCTTTCTTTTTTATATACAAAGAATTCCATTTTCTGGACCTCTTCTTGTTTTGCTGTACATTATATTAACATTTATGATCACTATATTCATTTGCACTATTAATGTATCTGATCTTATATTTGACCTTTCAGAGACACACATATTTTGTTTCTTATTGTGGATTAGTGATTTCTTGAAAATTAACATAGAATAAAAAATTTTCATCTATATAAATGGCTTACTTCCATGTCGGTTTAGATTCTTGATAAATACCATTTAGTCTCTAGTTCTACAATTTTTGTTCCCTTTTTGGTTGGAATCGATCTGGGTTCAGTCAATTATCTAGCAGGTGTGTTGTACGTTCTGTGGAGCTGAAAAAATGCCTGGACAGTAGACACATTCGAAAAGAATCTGTTGCTCCAATGTGATAAAAATATTTAACTTATGTGAACAAAATGTTGAACAAAGTCGAAAGAATGCTTCTGCCCACTCAGTTTACAGCATTAATGATGCTTGTGGACCTGATACCACATATGAAAATGAGTTTCACCTTTATTCGTGGTTGCTTGTTTTCTGTTTTCCAACTCTGGACATTGTTGAATTTGTATTCTGATAACATCTTTTTTCAGTGTCAGGTGTGCTCAGTCTACTGGAAATGGCAGTCCGATAAAGAAAACAACTCTTCATGATCTCTATGAGCGAGAGGGGCAGAGCCCATGGTATGATAACCTTTGTAGGCCTGTGAGAGATCTGATTCCTCTGATCGAGAGTGGTGTTAGGGGTGTAACCAGCAATCCAGCGGTAATTGCTGATAATTCTTTATTAAATATATTCCATGTTTATACACACTCCTGTTTAAAATATGATTTTCATTGAATTAAGGTAAAGACAGTTCACTGAATAAAATAGGATAAAAGGAAAAGAAATGAATTGGAAAATTGCAGATTTTTCTTTGATGATTTTTCCTTATTTCTGTCCTCTTCAGTTTTGATCTAATGAGCTATAATGAAATATATGGTTCCAGATTTTCCAGAAAGCAATATCATCCTCAAATGCTTACAATGATCAATTCAGGTATAGTGAAACACTTCAGTTTTCCAAATTTACAGTGCTTATTTTGTGATAGTTGAGATATAATTATGTTGTTATGTTTTGTCCTGATGTATGCCTAGTTTACTTTGCTGTGCATAATGAGGGAGGGGATAGTCCACAGATGAGAGATCTCTCCTGACTTTTTCTTTTTTTTATTGTTACAGAACTTTGGTTTTCGTAGTTGGATGTTGATTTATGACTCGGACATTTAAAATTGTTCTTTTTGCTGATAACTTCAGCTTTTTTTTTTCTTTTAATTTCTGATCTAGATTGTTGGAATCTTCAGGGAACTTGTACAATCAGGAAAAGACATTGAAAGTGCCTATTGGGAGCTTGTGGTGAAGGACATTCAAGATGCGTGCAAGCTTTTTGAGCCCATCTATGATCAAACAGATGGAGGTGATGGGTATGTTTCTGTTGAAGTTTCTCCCAGACTAGCTGACGATACTACAGGAACAGTTGAGGCTGCAAAATGGCTTCATAAGGTGGTTGATCGCCCAAATGTGTACATTAAGATTCCTGCTACAGGTCCTTGCATTCC
Organism: Hevea brasiliensis; assembly: GCF_030052815.1. Taxonomy (NCBI): domain Eukaryota; kingdom Viridiplantae; phylum Streptophyta; class Magnoliopsida; order Malpighiales; family Euphorbiaceae; genus Hevea; species Hevea brasiliensis. The sequence goes on from NC_079495.1 coordinate 112,317,993, forward strand.
CTCAATCAAGGAAGTTATTTCAAATGGCATTAGTGTGAACGTGACTGTAAGTTCATTCTTTGCATCCTTTATTGACTTAGTCATCATCACTGAAGAGAAATCTTAAATTTTTTTTTGGATTTGATGAGTTTGTTTCTTTTAAAACATTGATTGAAATTCCTATAGGGAAATTCTGACAGTTTGTGCTCATATATGTTTGTGCACAGCTTATATTTTCTCTTGCCAGATATGAAGCAGTCATTGATGCTTACCTAGATGGCCTTGAGGCTTCTGGACTGAGTGACCTCTCCAGAGTTACTAGTGTTGCTTCATTCTTTGTCAGCAGGGTAGACACACTCATTGACAAAATGCTAGAAAAAATTGGAACTCCAGAAGCCCTTGATCTTCGAGGGAAGGTAACTAAATTGAAATGTTCTTATTCTTAAATATTGGATGAACCTATAGCATAAAATGTAAATATTTGTTCATGTTTATTGTTTTAGGCTGCAGTCGCTCAAGCAGCCCTGGCATACAAGCTCTACCAGAAGAAATTCTCTGGCCCAAGATGGGAGGCTCTGGTGAAGAAGGGTGCCAAGAAGCAGAGGCTACTGTGGGCTTCAACCAGTGTTAAAAACCCTGCCTACCCTGATACCTTATATGTTGCACCGCTCATTGGACCCGACACAGTGAGCCATCTTGTTTTGTCTCTTGAGCTTGATGTGCATTTTGGGAGTTGAATTATCAAGTTGTTAAACAAAAAATTATCTGCAGGTTTCGACAATGCCTGACCAAGCTCTCCAAGCATTTATTGATCATGGAAGTGTTGCAAGAACAATCGACACAAATGTATCTGAAGCTGAAGGAATTTACAGTGCGCTTGAGAAGTTGGGAATTGATTGGAGTTATGTAGGCAATCAGCTGGAGGTTGAAGGAGTGGACTCTTTCAAGAAGAGCTTTGACAGTTTGCTGGACACCCTGCAAGAGAAGGCAAACTCCCTGAAATTGGTTAGCCTGTAAGCCTTGTGTATCGTTGGTTGTAATGGCATCATGACATAATAAAAGTGGGTCATCAGTCCTGCTGTAAAAAAAGATACCTAGTGTCATGGAAGACTGTTAAATCTGTATCATAAGTTTTCTGTTTTCCGCGGGAGATTCAACTTGCATTTGCTTTGGTCTATGTGCATACATGCATAGGCAATACATAAAATCGTTGTGGCATGTGGATTATTCGGCCTCAAGATGCAAAATACTTTGGATGTGAGGATTAATTTGGATGATGGATGTTACTGTTTTGCATTGATAAAAGCATACCAATCTGCCCTAATGAAACAGAATTCTGCATTGGAACTGGTAATTATCCACACTTTATATATATATATATATATATATATATATATATATATATATATATATATATATGTCTTTTGGAGAAAGCATTAAAAAAAAAATGTGTTGGTCTAAAAGGTGACTTTGCTTTTTCATGAACTTCCCGCATCACTCTCCAAAGACAATTAAATAGCCAAATAAAGGGCTTCCAATTTCAGCACTTGGAATTCTACCGTTATCTGGTGGAATAACTTCAACCACAACCACCGTACGTCGTCCTATTCATATTTGTCGAAATTTCGCATCTTCATCCTTTCAATTTTTAAACAAATCTTGGGTCGTATAAGTTTAAGCAATTGCTCCATGATTTCCAGAAGAGACAATGGGTAAAGGGATGTAGTAATCTTATCCGTTGAATGCTTCGACTGATGTAGTTGCTGTGGCATCTGACGGTAAGTAATCTTTCTCTGTATTCTTTTTATAGGTTATAGTGTATGCGAAGCCCTTGTTAGGAATTCTTGTTCTTTAAGCATGTTTTCTACCACAAATCAATTTAAGTTCAAATTGCGCCTTTTGTGAGGAAGCGAAAATTATTCATAATGTAGAAACGATTTTGAGCATGTTAGTTTTTCTTCAAGAGCTGAAATTTATTTGTCTGAACACTTGAGAATCAGAAATCAACAACACAACGAGGATATGAAACTTGCAGGAAGGATTTATAGTCTTGGCCATATCAGCGCCAGCAATCCGGGGGAAGAATTATGGCTAGACAAAGATGCGGTATCCAGACTACACTGAAACATAATCAGGTCTTCAGTATAAGCTCAACTACTGGATAGTATTCATGTTTCTAAATTTTTATTTTTATTTTTTTTTTTGTTGGTGGAATCTAAATTTTTATTCATATACATGCATTCACACACATTATATTATTCTTTTTTTATTTTTGCTTTTTAATTTCTAACTAAAAAATTGCGGGACTTGAGAGTCGGAGATGGCACTCAAGCCTAAGATGGGAAAGAGTTGTGGTAAGCATTTTTTTTTTTTTAAATGCAATGCTTGTTGGCGTAAATTTTCTGTAACTCGGCTAATTTAAATCTAAGTAATTCAGGTGTATTGCTTTCAGACTAAATGATTTCTTCCGTTTTGTGGGAAATAGCATTCTTTTAAACTAGGATATCACTTCTTGAAAGATTCATTTTATTTTGCTGAAAATATGGACCAGGGACTACAATGGAATAATATAGAATCAGCAAGCAAAGAGATCCCTTCTACTATGTTGTTAGAGCCTTGACATATATTCCTAGGGGCCAGCCGTCCTCACTTTTTACTATTGACTAAAAGATCTGGCAAAGATAACGGTGATGATGATGATTAAGGTTTTTTTGAATTTCTTAAAGATATTTTCATGCTTCAGTTAAACAGTATCTTACAATATGTTATTATGAGAATGGATTTCTTCAATTGGTTGTTTATCTATAGTTGGCACAGTTAAAATAATTTATGAACAATGAATGATTGGGATGGTTACACAATAAGATACTATGGCCGCATACTTTGAAGCCTGAAACAAGTGTCACTGGACGGGAGTTCTAGCCCCATGCAGCACTTAGGTGTCCCTTGGCCAGGGCCCCCAGGTCAGCCTCTCCCTATCTGGCAAGCTCACATAAGCCCAAATAATAAACATCTTCGAGGTTTCTGGCACGTACCTGTATAGAATCACACTAGTTAACTCCATAGGGCAAGAGACAGCTTGTGACGGTCTTGCCAACTGCCAAGAATAAGAGTGGGGAACTTCCGAACCGTTACACAAGACATAGGGTGGTTCCTTTGTGGTATGAATTGCTTCTACATTTCTTGAGTAAAGGCACATGACTAGCTTAACAATGTTCTGCAGTTTCCTGATATGCAGGCAAATGAGAAGGACCTTTTCAAATTCAAACTACGATCTGGCCAGGTGAAAACTTATTTCCTATTTGAAAGATTGAGCAACGTTATCCTAATATTTCAGATGGAACTACACGTTTGTGCTCATTCCTTTGTTAGGAACTTTCTCCTCTACTATTAATCTTTATCTGCATTCATGCTTTTCTTTGATCATTACATTTGCAGTGTGTCTACTCAGTAGTTTTTTCCTTTTATGAGATTATATCAGAAGCTGGCAATATTTGTTCAGTTGTGTGGTGCAACTGCACTGATTGGGATTGAAGTTGAGACTTGAGCATGATTTGATCATGTTGGTTTTGTTACAAGGTTCACGTGATTCCTTTATACTCAAAATTGAGAATTTTAATGGGGATGCCTGGTTCTTGAACGTTCAGGTGAGGTAATAACTGCTTTTGAGGAAGCTGTTTCAGGCATGGCTTTGGGTGGAGTTAGAAGGTGCTGCATCTGGTTTTCTCCAATATATAACCTTTGTCATGGAAATATAAATATAAATATAAATATATAACCTTTGGCGGAGTTAGGCAGGTGGACCAATTTCTCAAACGAATCCAGTCCTCGTACATAGTCATTTTGTTGGTCCACCTAGATCTTTTGGTTTTGTGGATCATTCTACTTTTCCAACTTACTTGGGGCTCAGACAGTGGGGTTCCAAATATAATGAACTTGTGATGTATCCGATATTCGAGGACATCAGCATTAGCCAAACACTTGATTTTGTTTGTTGGAAACTTGAATGAACCAACAATTATCATCATAAATAATCATTCAATGCTTGCTGAAGATAATTCTATCCTGCTTTTTCTTTGAAGGTTCCACTGTTCCGTTGTTTATATTATTTTTAAGTGTTACTACAACCAATTCTCTGACCCCGTTAATTAATATAATGTCTTGTTATTACTGAAGATAAAACAGCTTCTTAATACTAATCTCTCCAACAAAATCAACCATTAGCAAGAGCAATGAAATGGTCAAGATTCGAGGCATCACCCGTCAAGAATATGCAAGTACTAAAGACTAGACAATATATTAAGGCACTTGCACTAGTTTTCTGTATTCTTCAACCTGTATTCTTCAAGCTTACAAAAGCTAGACCAAATTGCATCGTTAACAAGTTTAGAACAGAACTCCAAGTTTTGATCCTCAATCCTCACAATTCAAACAAAACCTAAGCGTCACAAGCTACAATTACCGTAAGTCTATGGAAACTTAAATAAGGCCACAATTTCACAATCCATTTAATAGAGCAAAGCACCTCCTAGAAATGTATAAAAAATATAAAATCAAAGCACGATCAAGCCCTAGCGTGCATAATATCTGCAAAACATCCACAATGTTGTTCCCACTAGTTAACTGAAAGCTCCCGGCGCTTGTATCGCACCATCACCTTTCCTTTCACACCAACTACCATTGCATTCCAGTCAATCTCGGGGAAAGGAGATACCAGCTCCAATTCAAAATTCCTCAGCAAATGGCTCCATATAGCTTTTATCTGCAAATATGCAAATGGTTCACCAAGGCAGCCATGCCTACCACCTCCAAAAGAAATATATGAAAATGCCCCTGCCGCCTTGTCTTCTTCCCTCCCAACAGCAAATCTGTCAGGATCATATCTGTCAGGATCCTTGTAAATATGAGAGAGCCGGTTTGCAAATGCTGGAGATGTTGCAACAATGTGGCCCTTTGGGATGTCATATTCTTTTCCCTCTCGAGTTGTCACGCTAAAATCACTGTGAGAGCTGCGCAGCAGCATTATTAGTGGAGGATGGAGCCTTAGCGCTTCCTTAATGCACCGGTACAGGACATCCATCTCAGACAAAATATCATGATCAACCTTATTCCCGTGCTTTCTCATCAGGGCTTTTTGCTCCTCCAATACAGCAGATAAGTACTCCTTGTAACGGAGGAGGTATGCCCCAGTCCAAGTGGAGGTAATGGAACTGGTGTGCTGCCCAGCAAAAAGAGCAGCAATAAGCAAGCCTGTAATCTCAGATTGACTAGTTGGGCGACCATCTTTGTATTTGGAGTCTATGAAGCATTGCAACATGTCATTCTCTGATTTGCCAGCAAGTTTACGAGAAGCTATGATGTTTGCAAAGATTTCTGCAAGCCTCTTACGAGCCCTGTCACGGCGGTGGTGAGCTGGAATGGGCAGATATGGGAATAAAACACTGATAGGGAGCATTCCATTGTCCAGGTCATGGAACAACGCTGACACATCATCAAAAAGCTTATCACGAACTTCTCGACCTAGTAGACATCTACTAGCAGTCAAGATAATCAGATGTTCAAGCTCATACTTTATGTCAACTTCACCACTGTCTCCCCACTTTGAGAAGTAATCCTGTCCGATTCCACAATGGCAAAAATTAGGATCATGGAATTCATACATCATGTGGGTATGGTCATCTGGAAATTATATAAAGAAATCTCGTATCAAAAGCAGCAACATGCCAACATCCACACCATACTGAACAAAGCCAGTCTACAGAGGACATGACAATAAATATAGTTTTTGAATATGTTATGTAAAATAAATGCACTTTAATCAAAAAAAGAAATCTTTGACACTTTGTTCATAAATAAAATACTGGCTGGTTTAGACTTTAATGAAAAAAAAGGAAGCATCACACCTGGAAAAGCGCTTTATATAACCAGGAAACTTATCTTGAACAGCAATGTACAGATTTGTATTAGTCACATAGAGCTGAGATAGAATCATTTATTCCTAATTTTTTTAACCGAAAGATACACATTTCTTTTCCCGCCAGTGAATATGCTTCCTTCCTTCACTGATGCACTTAATGCGACCTAACTCCATTATGAATGTATCAATGAAAGCTACCGTTGAATAAAAAAAAGCCGTTGACTGCATCTCTTTCTACATCCCCTTACTTTGCATTGAATGACTCAGAATTGAAATATGACCCACATCAATTTCCAATTAATACAACATAATTTTATAGAAAAATAAAAGGATGCATTGAATATAAGCTCCACGAAATTAACAACGGTTCATCAAATATTTGTATTTATACATGTGCAGAGTAAATTAAATATGTGCAAACAGAAATATTTTATCTTGTTAAACTTATTGAGCTTATAATGACCGAACCAAAAATAAAAAGAAAACCAAAAAGAGCAATACACCAAAAACATAAAAAAAAAAAAAAAAAAGCTTTTACCTCTGCTTCCATGACCATCTGATCCACATATCCTTTGAGTTTGTTGACCCTCAGAGACTCTGTAAAGAAGCGAAACTGCTCTTGTCGCACTGTGTAATCAACATCAAAGACAACACCTGGACCAAACGTAGGCACATTGAACTGATAGACCTCCTGCTGGCTGAGGTCTGCCTCTGGAGCCTTGAAGAAGTGAGCTGACACCTCAGGACCGATCAAAAATGTAATCTTCCAGTGAGCTAGGTTCACAGTGAACACACTGCCAAGCTTTGGGTACTCATCACGAAGCATTATAATCGGGCCTTTCAAGAACCGGAATAGCCCCCCAACCACTGGCCAACCGCTCATAACTGGAGGCAGACGTTTTCTAGATTTAGGCATAATAAAGGCGGAGATAACCTTGGCCACAACTAGAGTGGCCATGATGAGGAGACCCATATTCAGGAGCTTGTTATCCAAATCCATGGCGACTACGGCGAAGAGAACAGATTCAACAGTGAACAACTGAAAATCCAAACAAGAAGCAGAAATATCAGATAAAAATAGAATACTAAAAAGACAGCTAAGGTAAATATTAATTTCAGATGTCAAAAAAAGTTCTGAATCTTAGACCTAATTGGAGAGTTCTGAAGTGAAAATTCAGATTCCAGGAATGGGAGAAACTGAGAAATCGAGATAATGCAGTAACGGTAGAAAAAAAAAATTATTAGAGTACCTGAATATAAGATTGAAGAGAGATCAGAGATGGAAAATGAAGAAGGAGATATCAGTGTGGATCATGTGGACTACGATTTGAAAGTGACCAAGTGGAATGAGTGTGACGTTTTTCACAGGCTGTTTACAACAGAACACAGAAAGCTGGGTTGGGTTGAGTCGGGTCGGTACGGGTTGGGAAAACAGTGGGCGTGTGCAGTGCAGGACAGTCTACGGATATTCGTCGTGTAAAAAAAAAAAACACTAAGATTTTATTAAGGGAATATTTAATTCACTTAATAAGTGGAGCTAATAATTAAAATGATAATTAAAATATTTAATAATTTTAAAAAAATAAAGTGAATAATTAATAAGTGATTAATATGATATTTATAATTGTATTTTGTATTAATTTTATTTTTAAAGTTATGTCTCATTAATGATAGCTAATTTAATTTTTATTTTTATTTTAATTATATTTTTTTATTTAATTTAAAAATTAATATTATTAATATTTTTATTTTTTATTTATAATTTTAATATCTTAGTTAGTGTATTTTAACTTTATTAAAATATTTTTTATTAATAATATAAAATATAAAATATTTATTTACATCTAAAATTTTAAAATTAATAATAAATTTTTTCTTTACCAACCATAATAATTATTTTATTTATATTTTTTAAAGTTATTTAATTTTTTTATTTAATTATTTTCTTATTTTAATAGATTAATAATTATATATTTATTTTAATAATATAATATATTAATTTAATAATAAAACAATATAATATAACAAATTTATAATTTTATATTCATTTTAATAATAAAATAAATTATATAATATATATCCTTATTAATCATTTCATATATCAACAGCTAAACATAATTTTACTAAGCACTTAATATAAATCAATTATTATCAGTTATCAACTATTAATTAACAGTTACAAACTTTATTTAATAGTTAAATCAAATAGGTCCTAAGTATTTTAGGAGAATACATATTTACTCTCTTACAATAAAATGAAGCCTATGTCTCACGATTTATGAGATAATTAAAATTTTATGAGTAAATAAAGCACAACAAATTAGTACATTAAAAGTATCTTGTAATTTTTCGTAGAGCAAATGATATATGTCCCTTGGATTTGGAAAAATTATGTACTATTAAAGTGATTTCATATGCACATTAAAATTGTTTTTAAATTTAAAAATGTAATATGTTTTTTTTAATTTTAAAATTTTATATAATAAAATTATTTTGACTTATAATGATCAGTTTATACAATTTAAAGTGGTGATGTGATAGTAGCACCTGGGTATGATTTTCTTATATGGGATAATGAAGCATTAAATATATAGCACTTAATTACAGAGACTTTATTTACTTTAAAAAATAACAATAATTATTCACGTTATCACTATTTTAAATTATTTACGTCAACATATTACTTATAAATCTGCTATTGATGATTAGAAAATTTTCTTACGTTAAATTTTAAAATTTAGAAAATTTTATACTATACATTTTTAAATTCAAACACATATTTATTATAACTATTAAAATTTAGAAATAACTCTTAAAATTTATCTTTATATATATTTTTATGTGGATAAATAAGATATTCCGTTAAAGGGCCATAAAGGCAAAGCAGATTATACGCAGTAAAAGGCCCGACAACCAAAAAACAGGGTATCCTAACAAAGGACCCAAAACCAGCCCGAAAATAAAAGGCCAAAACAACCCTAAAAAACTAAAGAACCATAGGCTAGAATTGGGTCTTCTACCGGACAAGAGAACCCGATAGCAACTTAGGAAAATCACCGCCCACTGAGGCACAACCAGTTCCAGATGCCTTTCTTAGACAAAAGCCTAACAAAGCTGCAACCACCCCATCTTAGTGTTTCCAACCAAAGCCAAGTAGAGGGATTCCATCCAAAGTTCACAGAGATCTGCAATGTAAAGTAAACTAATAAACCAAATAAAACAGGAGCCGTAGGGCTGAGGAAGAGTTAGTAGCCAAATTGATATCGGGGGAGGTTGATGATGACAGGCTTCTTTAACATCTCCCTCCTGCCTTCTTGGTCGGACTATGCCAATAACTCGACGAGGTGCCACCATCCCCACAACAACAAAACATATATAGAATGATAAATCAATAAGTGATTCACATATTGATTGAGAAATGTATTCGGAAGGAATTGTTTTATTAGTAGTACCAAAGGGTGTGCATCTAAGAAAAAATACCCAATCGATGAGGATTGTACCGAAACAAAATCGTATTAAATTTAAAATTAAATAAAAAATTATTTTTTTATATGTAATTAAGATATATATATATATATATATATATATATATATATAAACATTAATTATATACAATATAATATTATCTTTATTTTTTTAATAATTTTAATTATAAATATATTAAATTACCTTATAGTTTTTAATTATATGTATATTACTAAATATATATATAAATTTATATTAAAGATTATATAAGTAATAAATAGTTAAAAGTATATCATATTATATACTTATAAATTTAATCTTAAATTATATATGTAACCTATAGTTAACTATTATATAATTAAAAATAGGTAAAATATATATTATATGATATTTTATGTATTAATAATTAATTTTAAAATTTAAATGATAATTCATGCATAACTTTTTATAAAAATAATCATATAAAATTATTTAAAAATGAAAACTCGAATCAAAATTACACCAAAAAATTGAAACCGAAGCATTGAAAATTAAACAGAACTAAAACTAAAACATCCAAGAATTGAATCAACATTGTACCAAAATTTTGATTTGATTTGATTTGATTTTAATTCATAGACAAACATGGAACTGGAATACACAATGAAATCTCAAACCTCAAGTTTATATCATCTGTCTTACTAGAACAGTCTCACATTCGTAAGAAAAAGAAAACATTATAGCTTCTGAACTAAATCCTATTGAACGAGATTTTGAGCTTTTGAGAGTTCAGAATTTCAATGCATTGATTGCAACTAGGTAAACACCATTCACGCAAAAATAACTAGTTCATTGTAACCTTCCAAGTATTAGGACAATTATACAACTTATGATAGGGAATTCAACAGCCATAAGTTCATAACAAGAAATGGTCTTTTCAGTGTGAGAAGTGGATAAAAAGAAAACAATCAGGCTTTGGCACAGTGCTGCAACTTACATCGGCTAATTGGGAAATGAAAATTTCAGAATTGATAACTCTGAATTTCCACGCTATTTTTAGGAATATAAAAGGAAGACAAGCGTACAATCTCTCATCTCTAATTCCCCACTAAATGATTGTTATCTAACAAGGAAATCAACAAAATAGAATTCCAAGGATGACCCAATTCAAGAAGTGATGAATTACTCTCATTTTTTATTACCTCCATTCTCCTTTAGTGTGAATGCTCCAATGAACCTGAAATTGCATTTCCACTGTGATCCTGCCCCTGAATCTAGAGCAGAACAATTTGTTAATGTAATGCTTTCATGCTTATGCCTTTTTTTTGCACTTGATTGCTCCCCAACCTCAGACAAAGAACTCTTATGTCTGCTACTGTGTGTTGAGACTGCATGTCCCCTTAATGAATATGAGTTTGGTACTTTGAGTAGGAGTCCCCGAATGATAAGAAGAGTATCAATGAAGATCCAGCAGACATCTGATGCAGCCATTTTGATTTCTTTTCAGCTTCTTGCTTCTCAAGTTCTTTAGACTCGGGGTAATGGAAAAGCGAAACTCGCCGTGAAATATTCTCCGCTATAAATGCAGATAACTATGTCAACAGCATATAAATGCACGATATAACAGGTTTAGGACTGTTCAGTCAATCACACAACATAATGACTCATACAATGCAACAAATTATAATACATATCTAACAATTATGATTGAGATAAGTTGATAAACCAATGATAAAACTGATAAATTGCACCAAATTGATAAATGGGTGGTATATTCTAAAAGAGCTAAGAAGGATTTAGAAGCCTCTCCAGCTAGTGGACAGCAAGGCACCATTCCGTTAGCTGCAAATGCAGAAAGCATAGTTATTAAAGGGCACACCTCAGGCTTAATGCTCACCAGGCTTCAACCCTGGCGCCTAGGCATGCACCTTTATTCCAGGCACAAGGTTTTAGAAAGACATGCCTTCTTTATTTCCACCATTGGCGATCACTACCATTGACTAAAAGAACTATCAGTTAAACTTGATATTTGTGTATTTATAGAATACTATATTGATGCACTATGAAGTTTTCGGAATTAGTATCTTTGATGATAACTAGTCATTAAAATATCATCAAATCAGCACACCCAATATCGCAAATCTCCCATATTTTCATTTTTAATAGTACCACTCCCGAATTATCTTTAAAAAAAAAATGTTACATCTACACCTATTTCAAGATACATGTCAAAGGCAAAAGGAAAAGCGTCGTCCACTAATTTGAAAATTAATACTCCTTTAGTTATTAGAGATAAGAAAGATGACGAACATATTAATTTTGAAAATGAGTATCTAGAGGACAAAGGAGTTTATGGTTGCTTGACTTTAGTTTTGAGATATTAAAAGACTGTTCAAGTTTCAACATATTAGTTTAAACTTTTAGTAGTTTATTTTTGTTTTATTTGGATTGCAAAATTATTATTATTTGAATGCTTACTAGTTATTATTATTTTTTAATTTCATGTTATTTGAAGTTTGATAGAATATTCATATTTATTTGACTTTTATGGATTTTTTAAATTTTTTTATTTTTACATCTCACCTCGCTTAGGTGCACGCCTGCGCCTAAGCTCCGCCTTAGTACGCTCCACCTTTAATAACTTTATATATGAAGAAATCCAGAAATATCTCTCTCACACCCCAGCAGCTATACTAACTGCCCCCAACCTTACTAAGCTCGAAAGAAATACAATTCTTCACTCATACCCTTCCTGTATTTGCAACTAATAGAATGGTGCTCACCTGTCCACCAGCTGGAGAGGCTTCTAAATTCTTCTTACCACTTTTAGAATATACCACCCATTTCCTCTTTTCCCTTCCTTTCGGCTCAGCTGGATAATTTTCCACATCACAAATCCTCAAACATGATCTCTATAGAGACAATTTATATAGCATTTAAAAGACTAACATCTCCAACCTACACCCCACCACCAAAAATTTTTGGTTTTGTTGAATTTCATTTGATGCTAATAATTCTCAGCTTCATTCCAAAAGCTTTTTGATTATACAAATCATCTGGTACACAAATAAATCTGACATATCTTCAGTCTCCAGATTCTTGATCAAGATTTGAATTTAGGGATGGTAGCAAGGCAGGACGGAGATAGGAGGGTCTTTCGCCATCAGATGGAGATCCTCATTCCTTGCTTGCTTTTATTTTTCCTTCTTATTTTAATTATTTTCAATTTTTTTTATACCAATATACAAGTAAAAATTAGGGTATAACCACGAACGTTACATTTAGGGTTCCCACAGAGGTATTGAGGATTCTCACAGGTAGGGCAGAGAGTATACTCTCGTCTCCACTGATGGGGGAGACCATGTCTCCATGGGGGGAAAAAGGCATTCCAAGATCCAAGGGGAAAAGGAAATTCCTGACAATTGTCTTTCAAGCATTAACCATGTAGAGTTTGGGTGATAGACCCGTTAACATCATTCAGCTCTATCTATAGGCATTTTCGCCATTTCCAATTGACATGCAACTCTTACAAAATACAAGTAACACCCGGCCATATGATTTTCAAAAGCATCTTTTGGAACAAATAGTTTGCAAAAACTGCTCACAATGTATTTACCTCACAGAAGTAACAGAAGTAATACATACGTGGAGAGTTGAGTAATTCCAAAGAATAATAATCATAAACAATTGACCTTACAATATGAGGAATGAAAATAAAGACAGATAGGTGTAGTTACCAACTTTCGTTTCTCATGTCTAGGATAGGAAAACTGTTGCATCTGGTTCTTGTGCAGCACAGCTGACCGCGTCATATACTGTGCCTGACATGGCAGGTAACACAAAGTCACATTACTGTCAATTGTCAAATAATGCATACAATGATATTGGCCCACATGTATTAGAAACAAGCAATTTTAAATGCTGAAAATTGTATTAACATGATAACAAGTTTTTCTAAAAATTTGCTGTGCATAACAATTGGAGAAGATTTTTATGGATACCTGATGAACCCTCAAAACTGTCCAAACATCCATCACAATGAAGACTGAGTGATATAATCAGGAAGCTGAAACACATTTCAAAACAAATATTGAGCAATGAAACTCAAATTCTGGATATTTGACTCACACAAACAATGATAGCAGGGGCTCATAATGATGTTAAATAACCACTTTTATTTTGGTTGATTTTAAGTTTGATCCAAGAAATCACTTCTAACATCATCTCCTACTAACCAAAATGTTTCATTAAAACAACAGAAGGCCAAAAATAAGAACTCACTTCATTATGAGGCCAATGAATAAGCCAAAGTTCGGTAGAGTTCCTCAATGAAAGATCAACAAGTGGTTCTCTCGAATCTTTTTCAAATCCCGCTTCAGGCCTGTAACTCTCCTACTCAACGTCCATTGCTCAATAATTATAAACAAATTGAGTAAATAAATAAATAATAACTAGTCATTTCGTCGAACACCTACCGAGCAGGAAAAGATTACTCAACCAATTTCACAAAATTAGTCTCTCTGTCCCTCTCAGAGCTGCTGATATTTTTCATTGGAATTCAGAAAGAAAAGGAGGAAATGAAATAGAAAGTGAGAAGAGTATTTGGGCAAAAGAGTGTAACAAAGAGCTGACACAAAAGGCGTTGGGCTTATGTTGGCCCCGCACGAAGTGTGTAAACCCAGAGCCTTTGTTTCATATAGTTAACCGCCCTTATTTTCCCATACTCACAGGTCGCAGCCTGCCTTCTTGTTCTCTTCTTTTTCTTATGCCTTCTTTACTCCCTGGCTAACTTTTGATTTTGATATCATGATTTAAAAAAAAAAAAATCATATTTTATTTTCTTATAAATTATTTCTTTAAAAAGTTAATTATTTGTAAAATTTCATTTATAATATCATTTCTCAATTAATATCATTGGGCAAATCCAAAATCCCGATTTAAGCCATATATTTCTTTTTTTTTTTTTAATTTTTGTAATATTTAATGTGATATGATACTGTTTTTAAAAACATCATTTTAAATAATTTTTTTAAGCATTTTTATATGATAAGACATTATTTAAAATTATTTTTTCAAATGATTTTTGATAAATAGTTTCATAATTGCATTATATTTGTAAATAATATTTTAAATTACGTTATTTTATAAATTAATCCTTAAAAAGTTGAGTCACTGCCGAGATTATTGGATTATTTCTCGTTGGATTATTGCATCGCTCCGTCCGTTTACCCTTCACGGCGACGACATGTCATTCAGGCACTACTATTATTTTATTATCCTTCTCAAACTACGAATCTAGCTGCTTCAACGAAAAATGTATAGGTTTTCTTTATGCAAGAAAATTTTTCGTCAGGAGAGAAGAACAAGATCGTGCGTGGCAATTGCAGAACAGTCGCACAGTGCTGCTTTTGTGATCATCGCTCTTCCTGCACCATCCCTATCTGCTCTCTTAAATCTCTTGCCATATGCCCACCCCACAGTCCAGGTCCACCATTCCCTTCTACGCTTCCCTCCTTGACGCCTGCATTTCCACCAAGAACCTAAAAAGTCTCATTCAAATCCACGCCCAGTTAATCACCAGTGGCATTTACCACCACGAATTTATTCGCTCAAAGCTCGTTTCTGCCTATGCCTCCTGCACCCAAATGCGTCAAGCCACTCTTCTCTTCACCTTCACCAACCGTCAATCCACTTTCCTTTTCAATTCACTCATTAGAGCTTACGCCTCTCTCAACCTTTTTTCTCACTCTCTTACCTTTTTTCGTCGCATGCTCGGTGCCAATAAGCCCATTGATCGCCACACTTTGCCTAGCGTGCTAAAGTCTTGTGCTGGGTTATCGGCCCTTAGACTCGGGCTGCAGGTCCATGGGATAGTATTAGTCAATGGGTTTGTTTCTGAATTAGCAAATTCGAATGCTTTGATTAATATGTATGCGAAATGCGGGGATTTACAAGGAGCAAGGAAGGTGTTTGATGGAATGCCTGTGAGGAATGAGGTTTCATGGGCAACGATGATGGCGGGATATGGTATGCACGGAAATGTTGGTGAGGTGTTGGTCTTGTTTGAGAGAATGGTGGAAGAGCGAAATAGGGTGGACGCTGTGTGTTTAACTGCGGTTTTGAGTGCATGTAGTCATGGAGGGATGGTGGAGAAGGGGAAAGAGTATTTTGGGATGATGGGGGAGAGGTTTGGGTTAAAGCCTGGGTTGGAACATTATACTTGCATGGTGGATATGTTGGGGAGGGCGGGAAGGGTGGAGGAGGCGGAGGATTTGGTGATGAGGATGGAGATAAAGCCCGATGAGGCATTCTGGGCCGCTTTGTTGGGTGCTTGTAGGATTCATAGGGAGGCGGTGGTGGCCGAAAAGGTTTCCAAGAAAATTCATGGGAGCTGGGGTGAGTGAGTGCATAAGATGGGAGTAGAGAATTTCTCTTTCTGAGAAAACAGCCACATTGCGGATTTCTTTGTGAAAATTTTCTTCAAAATAGGTTGATGTCAATATCATTGCTTGTTTCTCTGTCAGTTTATTGTCATCAGGGCCACAAGAATGAACAATTTTTCAAGTAAGAAAAGATCACAAGAGAAGAGATGTCTTTAGCCCTTTGTTTGTTTTGAGAACCAAGAGAAAAGAAAATAATGAGATAAAATGTGATTTTTCAATTTTTTTTATTTGAATACTAAATAAATGAGAAAAATAGGAGAAATAAAGGAAAATGAAAAGAATTAGATATTTATTTATATTAAAATTATTTATATACTTTTAATATCATATAATAACAAAATTACTCTCTGTATCGATTAAGTAATTATATTAGAATTTCTATTTTAGTAAGATATTTAAATAATAAATTTTTTTTTTTTTTATTTCTTCATTCGTCCTCTTTCCTTGGCACAATCAACGATCTAAACAAAGAAATTTCTTCCACTATAATGAAGAATTAACGACATAATCTTAGCAGATAAAGAACAATAAAATCCCCAGATAGAGAAGATGTCCATCTAATATGCACTCAAAATTAACTTTTCTGTAAATGTTATCAATGGCAATCTCTCAATCCTTCACCAACAACGGTGCCACCGTAAATTAACTCGCTGCTGTCACATTCCGCCATCATTGATGGACTGCGAGTGCTACCTAAATTCCATTTTATTTTAATGCCTACAAAACCTTGTCCACCCCGCCTAACCACTTGATTCACTGGGGCCAGATTTTGAAAATTTTATGCAGATCAAATTAGGGCAAATATCGAAATTTTACTTACAAACAAATTAAGATAATAAAATGCTAACCCTTTTTATCAATTAAATTTATATAATAAATAGATATGGAATGTAAATACATGAAATGGAGCCGCTAACTCACTGGCTAATTGAGTCTGATCATTAATGGTGATGAAGCAATAATAAACTTTAACATTTTAATACCTTGATTCATTATAAATTTAAAACACTTATTTTTATTTATGAATTTTACTACACATATTATATTTTGAGTTCGCTAGCCTATACAAGAATTTTCCATCAACTTGTACCTGCGTTTTAATAATGGAAATCTTCCCATTTATTGGACGGCTATTATAGGCTTCTAAATTCTAACGAAGAAAGAAAGAGAGGGGAATATGCACAATGGACTGAATTAGATAGATTGAAAAACGGGGATCGATGGCAAATACAAACAGTTGGGTTGGGCCTTTTGTCCCCTTAGCTTGTAATAGACTAGAATTTATTGCCACTTGGATTTCTTCTAATGGGTCCTCACCTGTTAGTTGAACCTCCTTTAATGTTTTTGCCTGTGTCTGAGCCTCACATTATGCCATCTAACCGTCCCGAGATATGAATTCTTATTTCTTCTTTTACCTGCAAGTTTAAAAATGGATCTTCTACTTGTACTTCTACTACTTGTATAACTACGTGAATACAATTAGTTAATCCTAAAGCAGTTCCACGAATATAAGAGGTAAGTGAACTGTTCTACCGATTGGCTCTGTTTTTCTGGGTTTAGCAAGTTATGGAATTTTTTAATTTTTGATTCATTTTGAGAGAAGGGGTACTGCTTTTGCCTTGCAAATGATAGATCATGCATTTCTATTTCTACTTCATGCGTCTGGTGCTCTCTATCAGACAATTGAAGCTTAGCTGGCTTTGATAAGCCTTTTCAACATGTATATTACAATTTTCTCAAGCCTAAAAGCTTTGTGAAACCCATAATATATTTTCTACAAAGAAAATACACTTGCATATATAGTACTGTGTTTCCCAATTTGTTCTTCTTGTTTTCCTTCTTTCTCGGACTTGATCTCGGTTTTCATTTCTTGCTGTTGTGGAGTTTCTGGATTATGATTCATTAAGTATCATAGTTGAAGTGCTCTACAGGTATGATTTATTTGCATGCGAGGATTAATTTGCTCTGTAAATTCTGAGAAAATAAAACAAAATTATCTTTTCCGTGGAGTGAAGGAATGGATACCAGTGAAATCAAGGCAGCTCCTGCTCCAGATACACCGGTCACATTTGATGGAAATTCTGAGCCAAGTAGGTCCAAGAAACTTGGAATCTACTTCATCGAGTCTGATAATAGGCGAATGGCTTTCGGACGTAGTTATATAGGAGGAACTACGCCGGTAAATATCCATGGGAAACCTATTGCCGATCTCTCGAAAACAGGCGGTTGGACAGCTACCTTGTTCATTTTTGGTAATATATTTAAAAGCAATTTCTTCTGTGTACCTGGTCGAAACATTTTCTGTGATCTCTTACTCTCAATGACCTTGAATCTTTGTTTGTCCAGGGAATGAAATGGCTGAGAGGATGGCTTATTTCGGTCTCTCAGTTAACATGGTGGCCTTCATGTTCTATGTCATGCATAGGCCCTTCGCCAGTTCCTCGAATGCAGTTAACAATTTCCTTGGGATATCACAAGCATCATCTGTCCTTGGTGGGTTTCTTGCTGATGCATATCTTGGTCGCTATTGGACAATTGCCATATTCACAACAATCTATCTTGCAGTGAGTTGTACAGATGAAATCCACTGTTAACCGATTTGTTCTTGAATTGCTCCTTTGTTTATAATTGTTTGGGGTGTACTGATAATGAATAAACTTCCCTTTTTTTTTTTTTTTTTTTTTGAATCTTTGTCTCCTGGAGGGTTTGACAGGTATCACCTTATGTGCCTCAATGAATATTTTCCTGCCAAACCAGGATAAGTGTGATCGGTTATCCTTGCTTCTGGGTATTTGCGAGCCCGCAAAACCATGGCAGATGCTCTACCTCTACATAGTTCTTTATGTGACTGGATTTGGAGCTGCCGGTATAAGGCCCTGCGTATCTTCTTTTGGGGCTGATCAGTTTGATGAAAGAAGTAAAAATTACAAATCTCATCTAGACAGGTTTTTTAACTTCTTTTATCTATCTGTAACTATTGGGGCAATAGTGGCCTTCACCTTGGTAGTCTACATTCAAATGGAACGTGGATGGGGATTTGCGTTCGGTTCATTGGCCATAGCTATGGGTATATCAAATATGCTATTCTTTATTGGCACCCCCATGTACAGACACAGATTGCCAGGAGGCAGCCCCCTAACAAGGGTTGCCCAAGTTCTGGTTGCTGCATTCCGGAAGAGAAAAGCCAGTTTTTCTAGCAGTGAGCTAATAGGCCTCTACGAGGTTCCAGGGAAACATTCTGCTATAAAGGGTAGTGGAAAGATAGCTCATACTGATGATTTCAGGTATAATCGCTCTTCCTATACATTTTAATATCATTTCATGTGTTTGTGGAAAAATTTTAATTATCAACAGGGTAAGAGCTAATCCAACAATTAGTTCTGGGTAGAGAGAATTTGGGTAATTTCTCCTCACACTAACTGTTTTTAATCCTAATTCTGCCTTTCGTGCCGGCAGATGTTTGGACAAGGCAGCTCTGCAATTGAAGGAAGATGGTGTGGATCCTAATCCGTGGAGGCTTTGCACTGTGACTCAAGTAGAAGAAGTGAAGATACTACTGAAACTGATTCCAGTTACAGCTTGCACCGTAATGATCAATGTAGTTTTAACAGAGTATCTGACTCTCTCCATACAACAGGCATATACTATGAACACACAGATGGGTCGTCTAAAACTCCCGGTAACTTGCATGCCAGTGTTTCCAGGCCTCAGCATTTTCCTCATACTTTCTCTATATTACTCGATCTTTGTTCCGATATCCCGACGCATTACTGGTCATCCTCATGGTGCTTCTCAGCTTCAAAGGGTAGGCATTGGCCTAGCTGTTTCAATTGTGTCTGTGGCATGGGCAGGGTTTTTTGAGAGGTATCGGAGAAACTACGCAATAAAACATGGCTATGAATTCGGTTTCTTGACACCCATGCCCGACCTGAGCGCATTCTGGTTGTTGATCCAGTACTGCCTCATAGGAATAGCTGAAGTATTTTGCATCGTGGGGTTACTGGAATTCCTTTATGAAGAAGCTCCTGACGCTATGAAAAGTATAGGATCTTCTTATGCTGCTTTAGCTGGAGGTTTAGGATGCTTCGCAGCAAGTATCTTGAACAGCATCATTAAATCAGTAACAGGGAGCCCAGAAAAAAGGCAGCCATCCTGGTTATCCCAGAATATAAATACTGGTAGATTTGATTATTTTTACTGGCTTCTCACAGTACTGAGCGTAATAAATTTCTGTGCTTTTCTATACTTAGCACATAGGTATAAGTACAGGGCAGAGCAGAAGTTTGAAACAGGGGAACAAGTCGTAACCTGTAACCCCAACGCGAGCGTAGGCATATAGGAAATTGGAATCCTAGGCACTAGGTGCCATTTTTTTCACATTTGTGATATCTCTCTTTTTCACTTTCAATTCTTAAACAATGTTGCTTCTCTTCTTGTAACTAAAGCTATGTGAAACCTGAATTGCACTAGATTTTGGGTGATGACCGACTTGGTGGGGATGCATTAAAGAGCCTGATAGTACAGCTTTGCCCTGGAAATATCGAGGGAGTTTCTTAGGTGTCACATCACTAATGACTTCTTGATCCACAGCCTATGGAAATTGGTAAAAGGACTTGAATCCACCACGAAATTGATGGAGGCAGAGGGCCAATCCCTCTTAATGGTTGCCTGCTTGGATCTACCTGTCCCCATTCATGAGCTTGTGAAACTGTGCAGGCTAACCATCTCCTCTTCTGTTAATCCATGCCCCCTGCCAGCTACAATGATACCTAGCGTTTCTCCACCTAAAATTTAACAAAAATGCTACACAGTTCAAATTGAACTCGCTCAAAATGGTATATTAATAATTAAATTGAAATTCATTATCATTTTACCCTTTTAATATATGAGTCATTTATAGTGATTTGTGAGCCATTTAGCTTATTTATAAACCACTTGGCTATAAAATCTCTTCATTTAATATCTACTCACCAAATAACATTTTCTAATATCAAATTAAGATGCTAGCAGCTTTTGAAACTCTAAAAATTAATGCTATGAAAAACATATAAATTTAGAGATATTGTATACTATAAGTTATTACATATAATATATTTGTTATAAGATAAGATATATTGATTTTTAATAATAAGTTATACTATAATTTATATTTATTTTTTTTAACTTGAAATATGATGTAAATTTGATATATATTAATTGAAATGAAGTAGATAGCATTTCAAAAATGAAATTAAATATTATAACAATAAATATTAATATTAAAATAAGTATCGTATTAAAATTGGTTTGAAATTTGATAGTGGTGTTAGAGTGATAATGATGGCGGTGGTTGATTAGTGTAGGTAGGGTGACGGTCAAACTAGTTATATTTATATTTTTTTAGTATATAAAATATTAAAATATGATTTAAATTTCACTATATATATTTTAAATCATATATACTCCATAAACACTTAAATCACCACGGTTTACAATCACCACTATTATCGTTATTTAAATCATTTACTTACAAATTATATGAATATAGATAGATATAAATGTAAAAATAAATATTACTTGACATGATATACACTTTTAACAAATAAAATTTATATTTTTGAAAAAAAATATTATATGTATATATATACACAAACACACACATTAGAGCTTGTATAATATATATATTTCATGCAATAAAATGTTGGATGAGGGCAAGTAGCCTGATTGGCATAGAAGTATGCATCTTAGCGTGGTTCAAGGTTTGAACCCTTTCTATATTAGATATTATTTTTTTTTTCCATTTATAAGCACACCTAACACAATACGTTCTTTATATAAGTATATATATTTTTTCGTTGATTTGAAAAGTGGATGAGGGCTAATAGCCTGATTGCACATGTTCCCAAGCATAAGGTAGAGGGTTCAGGGTTCGAATCTTTCATTTGCCCTTTTTTTTATTTATGATTCTTTATAATTCTTTTCATTAAAAAATATAATATTAAACTGTAATAATTGGAAGTATTTTTAAACCCTAATTAACACTTTTCCTTAAAATTATAATATAACAAATATTTAGATTTAAAATTATAAGATATATATAAATCATTTACTTATATACATCTAGTTTTATAGTATTAACATCACTTCACTACTATTAGAATAATCACCTATACAACGATCAATAGTTAAATCAGCACTACCGCTATAATCACTACATATACAATATTACCACCATTATTATCATTAAATCATTGTTTTTAATTTAAATATAGAGGGAGATAGTCAAAGATATTTAGAGAATGATAGAAATAAAATGAATTATAGATAGAGTGTCACGACCCAAAATTCTGAATCGTGACCTGTGTATAATTTAAGTATTCTTAAATCATACAAGCCTTATCAGAGTATCTTGAATGAATATATTGTCACTTACTAATCCCAAAAAATAGACAAAATCCAAATAAACAAAATGCTGAATAAACATCATAAATATCCCATAGGTAAACTGCGGAATCTCTACAGATTTCAATAAAAACTTAAACTGTTTAATAAACTAAACTAATTATTAGCCCGAGAAAACATGAATTCGGGCATACCATGAGAACAAATCAAAGTTGTCCCTCTTCAGAAAATGGACTGAATATTTGGATCAGCTGCAGAATTCTACTGATCCAAATGATAAATGCATGAGAAACGTGGTTTGAGCTAGATGCTCAGTGAATGATAATTATAGCACACAACAGAATAAGAACAGGCAGACGCTTGATTAATTTCACAATAAATTTTCTATTCAATAAAATCATGCTCATGCTGTCAAAATCATTAATAAAATAACTTCATAAAACATATATATAAAAGAAATTCATTCAATAAAAATTTTATGGTACAGTGTACCAAGGTGATGATACCCCACATCACCAAAGGCCAGATGGTAAGCGCGCTACCAGATGTTAGATATATTCCTCCTCCTTCACAGATATCAATGCATATGATACTAATGCAAACCATAAACTGCAATGATGCATGACTCGACAATGCAACCTAATACCGTGATAGTCCACACGGTGGGGCCAGATAACAGAAACAGATATTGGGCACAGGTACCAATTCAAAATAAAAAATCAATTTGTAGAAATCAATCAAAATCAATAAAAATTCCAGATAGCAAATAATAACTGATAGTGCAATTCCAATAGTGTATTTCAATAGTTTCAAAGAGTCAATAAAATCAAATCAATTTCAAATCAATTCAGTAACACATCGGTAAATTTTATAGTCAAATATCAATAAATATAAATACATTAAAGGCCTGTTCCCGGAATCTTAATAGCTCCAATGCAGATATAGTTCACAAAATCAATTATTTAATCAAAATCGAAATAAAATTTAATAATAAAATAAAACCCTAGAAAATCATATGTAAAATAATTATTAAAATATTGATTTAAAATTTCATTTAATAACAAACTTAATGCTAAGAAATTTTAAAAGGGACTAAAACGGTGCCATGTACTATAATTACCACTCACCTGGAACCTCCAAGACAATAGTTATTTTAATGGAAGAGAGACAATTTCAATTGACTGATTGAATATTCAAATCTCCTACACACCCAAAACATTAAAGAAAAATATCAAATAATAATAAAATATAATAACTTATATATATATATATATATATATATATATATATATATATATATATATATATATATATATAAAATCTAAATTTAAAGATATTGTCTCACAGTAATTATGATTAATCCAATTCAATACTAATGATCAAAGAAAAAAATAAATAAATTTCTAGGGTAGTTGTAACAAATCAATGAAAGAAAATAAAATCAAATTCACCCATTATTGAATAAAGAATGAGAATTTTTACCTTGAAAACAGAATCGAATGTGATGAATAGAGAAGGAAAAATTTAGGGATTCTCTGTTGAGAGTATTTGATAGAAAAATGAGGTGACAAACAGATTTTGAGAGCAAAGTTTAGCAGAAGAGATGATTAGGGTATGTATATATTTCAAGAGTTCTATTAGGTGTAGAATGGGATAAGAGTTATTATTGAACTGGGTTGTTCAGATTGCAGATATATATTTAATTTCAAAAATAATATATATATATATATATACATATTTAAAAATAAATAAGCAGACCATCCAATAATATATATATATATTTTTCATAAATATATTAAATTATTGTTAGCTAATTAAAATAAAATAATAATAAATAATAAATGTATATGGGTTTCCACATACTTCCCCTCTTAAAAAAAATTGGGTCCCCGAATTTAAATAGACAAAATTCTAACCTGAAGAATCAAATAAGTGAGGATATTTGGCTCGCATTTTAGATTTTGCCTCCCATGTGGCCTCACTACTTGAGTGATTGTGCCACAAGACTTTGATCAACGCCACTTCCTTAGACCGGAGTTTCCTAATTTGTCGATCTAAATCTTTACTGGTTACTCTTCATATGACATATCATCCCTAAATTGTATGGTTTGAGGTTGTAAAACATGAGATGGATCTGGTACATACTTCCTAAGCATAGAAATATGGAAAACTGGATGTACATGTGCAAAACCAGGTGGAAGGGGTAAACGGTAAGCAACTGCTCCAATTCTCTCCAAAATTTCAAATGGACCAACAAAACGAGGGCTAAGCTTCCTTTTCTTCCCAAACCTCATGATTCCTTTCATAGGGAAAACTCTCAGAAATACATGATCACCAATCATAAATTCTACATCTTTATGCTTAGGGTCGGCATAACTTCTCTGTCGACTTTGAGCAGTCAAAAGTTGATCACGAATTAGTCGAACCTTCTCTAAAGTTAATTGTATCAACTCTGGTCTAGTAAGCTTTCTTTCTCTAACTTCATCCCAACAAACCGGTGACCTACACTTTCGACCATATAATGCCTCATATGGCGCCATCTTTATACTTTGCCTGATAACTGTTATTATAAGAAAACTCCACTAAAGGCAAATGATGATCCCAATAGCCACCAAAATCCATAACGCATGCACGAAGCATGTTCTCTAATGTCTGTATGGTCCTTTCTGACTGTCCATCCGTCTGAGGGTGAAAAGCAGTACTAAAGTCTACTCGTGTTCCTAAAGCTTCTTGAAATTTCTTTCAAAATTCGAGAAGTAAACCGAGTACCACGATCAGAGACAATGGAAACTGGAACTCCATGAAGACTAACAATCTTGTTTATATACAACTGTGCAAGTTTAGCAAAGTCATATGTAGCCTTCACAGGAAGGAAATGAGCAGATTTTGTCAATCTGTCCACTATCACCCAGATTGCATTGTAACCACCTCGTGTACTAGGTAAACACACAACAAAGTCCATGGCAATATGCTCCCACTTCCACTCGGGAATAGGCAATGGCTGAAGTAACCCAGATGGTCTCTGATGTTCTGCCTCAACCTGCTGACAAGTCAAACATTTAGCAACAAAGTCTACAATATCCCTCTTCATGCCACCCCATCAATAATGCTCCCTTAAATCACGGTACATCTTAGTTGAACCTGGGTGTACTGTGTAAGCAGAATGGTGTGCCTCCTCCATGATTTCTCTTCTCAACTCATCAACATTGGGGACACAAAGTCTAGTGCCATAACGAAAAACTCCATCATCATTCAACATGAATCCTTGAGCTTGGCCTTGATGAATATTATCTATAATCTCACACAGCTGAGAATCCCTCTTTTGAGCAGCCTTAATTCGATCAATCAAGATAGGCCTAACTCGAAAATGTGCTAAGAGTGATCCAGCTATGATTTCAAACTCTACTCCCTGATCTAGCAACTCATGTAATTCACCAATCAAAGGCCTCATTTTGGTAGATATATGGGCTAAACTACCAGAAGACTTCCTGCTTAGAGCATCAGCCACCACATTAGCCTTTCCAGGGTGATACTGTATAGTGCAATTATAATCCTTTAGCAATTCTACCCATCTTCTTTGCCTAAGATTAAGATCACGTTGGTCAAAGATGTATTTGAGTCTTTTGTGGTCAGTGAAGATTTCACAAGTCTCACCATATAGATAGTGCCTCCAGATTTTCAAAGCAAAAATTACTGCAGCCATTTCCAAATCATGAGTTGGATAATTCTGCTCGTGTCTTTTCAACTGACGAGAAGCATATGCAATAACCCGTCCATGCTGCATCAAAACACATCCTAAACCAATCCTAGAAGCATCACAATATACTACATAACCCCCTGATCCAGATGGAAGGGCTAACACTGGTGCTGTAGTTAAACGAGTCTTAAGCTCTTGAAAACTTTTTTCACAAGCCTCAGACCACTGAAATTTCACATTCTTCTGTGTCAACTTAGTTAAAGGTGCTGCAATACGAGAGAAGTCTTGAACAAACCGTCTATAATACCCTGCTAAACCCAAGAAACTACGAATCTCTGACACAGTTGTGGGTCTAGGCCAATGAAGCACTGCCTCAACTTTCTTCTTATCAACGCACACCCCATCCTTAGATACTGTATGGCCTAGGAAAGCCACACTATCTAACCAAAACTCATATTTTGAGAACTTGGCATATAGCTTGTGTTCTCATAAGGTCTGAAGGACAATTCTCAAATGCTGTTCATGCTCCTCCTTACTCTTTGAGTACACTAGAATGAATACTATAACAAATTGATCTAAGAAAGGCTTGAAAACTCTGTTTATGAGATCCATAAAAGCGGCCGGAGCATTGGTAAGACCAAAAGACATTACAAGAAATTCATAGTGTCCATACCTAGTCCTAAAGGCCGTCTTGAGTATGTCTTCTTTTTTGACCCTCAATTGATGATACCCAGATCGAAGATCAATTTTGGAAAAATACTTTGCACCTTGAAGTTGGTCAAATAGGTCATCTATGCGTGGAAGAGGATACTTATTACGCAAAGTTACCTTATTCAATTGCCTATAATCAATGCACATTCTCAAATACCCATCCTTCTTCCGTACAAATAACACAGGAGCACCCCATGGAGAAATACTAGGGCGAATGAACCCCTTATCTAGTAGGTCCTGTAGTTGCTCCTTCAACTCCTTAAGTTTTGCGAGTGCCATACGATAAGGTGGCATAGATATGGGCTCAGTTCCAGGAACTAAGTCTATACCAAACTCTACCTCTCGCTCTGGGGGTAAACCTAATAAATCTTCTGGAAACACATCAGAAAACTCCTTAACCACTGCAACATTCTCCAAACCTGCACCTTCTACCTGAACATCTCTAACATAAGCTAGATACCCTTTACACGTCTTTCGCAATAATCGTCTAGCACTCACTACAGAGATAAGATTACTAGAGGCTATACTGCGATCTCCCTAAAATTGAAATTCTGCCTCCCCAGGAATTTTAAAGAGTACAACTTTATTATGACAATCCAATGAAACGTGATAAGTGGCTAACCAATCCATGCCTAAAATCACATCAAACTCAAACATATCCAAAGAAACAAGATCTGCAGCTAATTCCCTATCTTCAGTGTGAACTATACATCCCCTATACACCATATCAGTGTCTATTGCATCCACTATAGGTGTTGATACAGATAAAGGACACTCTGACAAAGTAGGTGGTGTACTAAATCTCATGGAAAAGTATGGAGAAACAAAGGAATGACTGGAACCAGGATCAAACAGTACTCTAGCATCAAATGAGCAAATAGGAAGTGTACCTATCACTACTGCATTAGACGCCTGAGCATCCTGCTGAGTTAAAGCAAAAACCCTAGCTTGACCTCTACCACCAGATGCCTATCCCTGAGTTTGAGCAAATCCTCTACCACCAGAACCTCTACCACCCTGACCGCGACCACCAAAACCCTGACTTCTACCACTATACTGTGAAACTGGTTGAACCTGAGAGGAAGCAGAATGTGTTGCTTGACCAGCCCTAGGAGCTTGAGCTGTAGTAGCTAATTGGAATGGTTGTGCCCCAGTCTTAGTTATAGGCATCTGTTCAGATGTCTGATTAATATTTTGAGGTGGCACCTCCCTTGTTGGATCAAGGTTTGTACTATTAAGACCCTTAGCCCTAGCCCTTCTCTTACGTTTGACAGACTCAAGCACCTATTCATTTTAATAAACAAGTATTAAATTTGAAAATGTGAGCCAAATTAAGACAGGTGAGAAGGTACGAAGGACGCAGACATCTAAAGCAATGATAAACTGAAAAGACGTTAAGGATCCTATGCTCCGCAAGTTTACTAGACCTCAACCGAGCTCTGATACCAACTTTATCACGACCCAAAATTCTGAATCGTGACCGGCGCATAATTTAAGTATTCTTAAATCATGCAAGCGTTATCAGAGTATCTTGAATGAATATATTGTCACTTACTAATCCCAAAAATAGACAAAATCTAAATAAATAAAATGCTGAATAAACATCATAAATATCCCATAGGTAAACTGCGGAGTCTTTACAGATTTCAATAAAACTTAAACTGTTCAATAAACTAAACTAATTATTAGCCCGAGAAAATATGAATTCGGGCATACCATGAGAAAAAATCAAAGTTGTCCCTCTTCAGAAAATGGACTGAATATTTGGATCACCGCAGATTCTACCGATCCAAACAGATAATGCATGAGAGAAAAGTGGTTTGAGCTAAATGTTCAGTGAATGATAATTATAGCATACAACGGAATAGGAACAGGCAGACGCTTGATTAATTTCATAATAAATTTTCTATTCAATAAAATCATGCTCATGCTGTCAAAATCATTAATAAAATAACTTCATAAAACATATATATAAAAGAAGAATATTCAATAAAAATTTTATGGTACAGTGCACCAGGGTGATGATACCCTACATCACCAAAGGCCAGATGGTAAGCGCGCTACCAGATGTTATATACCTTCCTCCTCCTTCACAGATATCAATGCATATGATACTAATGCAAACCATAAACTGCAATGATGCATGACTCGACAATGCAACCTAATACCGTGATAGTCCACACGGCGGGGCCAGATAACAGAAACAGATACTGGGCACAGGTACTAATTCAAAATAGAAAATTAATTTGTAGAAATCAATCAAAATCAATAAAAATTACAGATAGCAAATAATAACTGATAGTGCAATTCCAATAGTGTATTTCAATAGTTTCAAAGAGTCAATAAAATCAAATCAATCTCAAATCAATTCAGTAACACATCGGTAAATTTTATAGTCAAATATCAATAAATATAAATACATTAAAGGCCTGTTCCCGGAATCTTAATAGCTCCAATGCAGATATAGTTCGCAAAATCAATTATTTAATCAAAATCGAAATAAAATTTAATAATAAAATAAAACCCTAGAAAATCATATGTAAAATAATTGTTAAAATATTGATTTAAAATTTTATTTAATAACAAACTTAATGTTAAGAAATTTTAAAAGGGACTAAAACGGTGCCATGTACTATAATTACCACTCACCTGGAACCTCTAAGACAATAGTTATTTTAATGGAAGAGAGACAATTTCAATTGACTGATTGAATATTCAAATCTCCTACACACCCAAAATATTAAAGAAAAATATCAAATAATAATAAAATATAATAACTTATATATATATATATATATAATCTAAATTTAAAGATATTGTCTCACAGTAATTATGATCAATCCAATTCAATACTAATGATCAAAGAAAAAAATAAATAAATTTCTAGGGTAGTTGTAACAAATCAATGAAAGAAAATAAAATCAAATTCACCCATTATTGAATAAAGAATGAGAATTTTTACCTTGAAAATAGAATCGAATATGATGAATAGAGAAGGAAAAATTTAGGGATTCTCTGTTGAGAGTATTTGATAGAAAAATGAGGTGACAAACAGGTTTTGAGAGCAAAGTTTAGCAGAAGAGATGATTAGGGTATATATATATTTCAAGAGTTCTATTAGGTGTAGAATGGGATAAGAGTTATTATTGAACTGGGTTGTTCAGATTGCAGATATATATTTAATTTCAAAAATTATATATATATATATACATATTTAAAAATAAATAAGCAGACCATCCAATAAAATATATATATTTTTTATAAATATATTAAATTATTGTTAGCTAATTAAAATAAAATAATAATAAATAATAAATGTATATGGGTTTCCACATAGAGATATTAAGATTATCACATATATATGTATATATATATAAAGATAAATAGAGGGAGAGCGAGATATATAAAAATGCATAAATCAATATATGTGTTGATTTCAAAATCAACACATATATTGATTTATACATTTCTATATATCATATATATAAAGATAAATAGAGGAAGAGAGAGATAAATATGTGGAGAGAAATATATAGAAATACATAAATCAATATGTGTTGATTTATTGATTTATGCATTTCTATATATCTCTCTCCCTCTATTTATTTTTATATATATGATAATCTTAATATATCTATCTATAACTCATTTTATTTCTATCATTCTCTAAATATCTTTGACTATCTCCCTCTATATTTAAATTAAAAGCAATGATTTAATGATCATAATGGTGGTAATATTGTACACATGGTGATTATAGCGGTGGTACTGATTTAACTATTGATAGTTGTATATGTGACTATTCTAATAGTAGTGAAGTGTTGTTAATACTATAAAACTAGGTGCACATAAGTAAATGATTTATATATCTATATTATAATTTTAAATTTAAATATTTGTTATATTATTAATTTAAGGAAAAATGTTAATTAGGGTTTAAAAATACTTTCAATTATTATAGTTTAATATTATATTTTTTTAATGAAAAGAATTATAAAGAATCACAAAAGAGAAAAAAAAAAAAGGGACAAATGAAGGGATCGAATCCTAAACCCTCTACCTTATGTGTCAATCGGACTATTAGCTCTCATCCGATAAATTTTTATATACACACACACACGCACACAAGAGTTATTTCAAAATCAACACATATTGATTTATGCATTTCTATATATCTCTCTACCTCTATTTATCTTTATAAATATGATAATTTTAATATTTCTGTCTATAGCTCTTTTTATTTCTATCATTCTCTAAATATCTTTAACTAGCTCCCTCTATATTTAAATTAAAAACAATAATTTAGTGATGATAATCGTAGTAAAATTGTACACGTGGTGATTGTAGCAGTGATGTTGATTTAACGATTGATCGTTGTATAGGTGATTATTCTAATAGTAGTGAAGTGGTGTTAATACTGTAAAACTAGGTATATATAAATAAATGATTTATATATATCTTATAATTTTAAATCTAAAAATTTGTTATATTATAATTTTAAGGAAAAATGTTAATTAGGATTTAAAAATACTTACAATCATCATAATTTAATATTACATTTTGGAATAAAAATAATTATAAAGAATCACAAAAGAAAAAAAAGGGACAAATTGAGGGATCGAACCCTAAAACCTCTATCTTATACTTGGGAGCATGTGCCAATCGGACTATTAGCCCTCATCCACTTTTTAAATCAACGAAAAAATATATATACATATATAAAGAATGTATTGTGTTAGGTGCAATCATAAATGGAAAAAAATGACATTTGACATAAGGAGGGCCTCAACTCTGAACCACGCTGAAATGCATACTTTTATGCCAATCGGGCTATTTACACTCATTTAACATTTTATTACATGAAATATATATATATATATATATATATATATATATATATATATATATATATATATATATTATACAAGCTCTAATGTGTATATATATTATTTTTTTCAAAAATATGAATTTTATTTGTCAAAATTATATATCATGTCCAGTAATATTTATTTTTACATTTATATCTAATTCTTCTCTGCAATCTAATTCATTATGCTAGCTCATCACTGCTCCATGTAGTAACTCATATGTGCATGCATTAATGCAATAGACACTTCTTGAATCATCAGTTCTCGAATGGTGTGCATGACTGCAAGCAATAATAGCTTATTGCATGCACACTTTCCTTTGCATGAGCCATTAAATAAGCTACCTCACCAACTCCAAGCTTTGAAATTATTTTTAAGCTGTTCCTTCTCTTTCTTTTAAGGGTATAATAGTAAAATTATATACAATAGTATCATTTGAGCTAGCTCAAATTAAGCTATTTAGCAGTGCTCAAAATTTAATTCCCACCTTGCTAGTTTTAACTAGTGGACCCGATTCTCATTGAATTCCCATGGAAAAGTCCTGTTCCAAATACAATTCAATCGAAGCAATCACAGAAAATGGAACATGTAGCACAGTAACACCAAATTCTGTTAAAAACACAGAAACGGGTAAAAAAGTAGCGGGGTAAATGCCTCGGACAGTTATTACGAAGCTAGAAGACACTGAAATCAACAATCATGTCCAATTTTTAGTCTTCCCTAAAAATTTTTCAGATGCACTGAAGTGAAATAAAGAAGAGCCTACAGGAACAATTATGTCTCATTCTTATATTGAACCCCCCTAACTATCCCACGTTTACTAATTACAGAAAGCAACCATACGCTCGCAAGGAATTAAATCAGTGATGCAACTGGTTTCCGTTATAATAGTCATAGGTAAAAACGTAAACAGAGTACTAAGAGTAAAGGTCAAAATTAGTAGGTGTTAAATCAACATAGTAACAAATGAAGATATCACAAGTGTTCAAAAATATCTGTTTCTTTTCTTTTTTTTTTTTTTGACAAATAGTATATGTTTCAACACCTTGCTACGGTAGGATTGGTAATGAGAAATGATATTTGCCTAATTTTGAGAGAGAGAGAGAGAGAGAGAGAGAGAGAGAGAGAGAGAGAGAGAGAGAGAGAGAGAGAGATGATGATGATGATGATGATGATGATGATATTATCCAATCATACCTGCAACAAGATAACTGAATTGACCAACTCAAATAGCACAAATCCAAAGCATTACGAAGATGCAAATACTTGGCTCATCAACTCACAACAAACATAGAACTTAAACCAACATGATGATAAGGCGCAGCAAAATTAGTCAATCTGAAACTATTAAAAATCACCAGCTTCAACATGCCACACATAAGTACATAGTGTAAGAACACCAAAAATAGAAGCATTAAAAACAACTAATTTTACTCAGCATGCATCATTAACAAGATCCTGGACAATAATGCTTACAACCAGTTGATAAAACCTTACATTGATCAGTGATTTTCTATTTAAGAAAAGGGAAACAAGTATTTGACCCACAAGTACCGTAGAAAATTACAAAGTAGATACAACGAACAGTTACTTTCTCTATTCAAGAATGTTAATAACAGAGCATTTATTTACAGACTATCCAGCCGGGTCTCTCCATACTTAGCAATCAGATGCACACCAACTTAAGGGCTGTCACAAAACTCCATCTCCTAAAATTTCATAAAGAAGCAGTTTGTATTAGATACACCACAACAGATCCATTATTATTATTAGGGGTTATTATATCATCAAAGGATTCTCCTTGCATTTGTAACTGAGCAATCACACACATCACATATGAAGGGTGATGAATGTCATAGTGCAACTATCTTTATTAGTGGAAGAGATGAAATACATGATTCTCTATGCGGACAACAGAAACACATCAATGGTGTAACTCTTAATTGCAGTAAATTCTAAAAACACAGACACACACAGAGGCAAGGGGAAAAGAGTCTAAATAGTCCTTTTTTTTTTTTAGCTTCATATGTGCTATGTCCCCACTTTAATGGAATGGTTAAAAACTTGAACATCTCACAATTAAAATTTAGAGGACATGGGATAAAGCTTTTACGTCTAATTTGGTAAATAAAAACATGAATAAGCCTTACACTACCATACCAGAGGTACTACCTTTTTTAGATTCAATATTGACCCTTTTCTAAAAGAGTAAACCAAACATACCTTGCCACATATTGGACAATTTTCACTTCTTTCCAACCATTCATAAATACAACCGAGGTGAAAATGGTGAGAGCATCTTGTTGTGATTTTAGGATTTTCTGGAGTGTATTCTGCAAGAAAATGATTGTTTAAAAGCTATCAAAGTATATTAGCGTGAGAACAAAGAATATTCTTATTACTTGTAGGATACCATCAGAATGCAATACAATATGAGCTATGTCCCCAGAAATGATGTGCAATATACATAGATGCATTAACATACCATCAAGACATGTAGGGCAGACATCTTCATCTTCAGAAGACTGTTGCATGTAAGACAGTTCATATGTAACATTTGTTTCCAAAGCTTGCTCTGAGGACTCCGAATGGCTCGCTTTATAGTCTTCCTCAGAATCAACCGCATTCCATTTCTTCCCAAAACCAGATGATTCCATACCAGTATTGCTCATATTTCTCCGCAATGGTTGTGATTCTTCTTGGAAATGAGTCATTGACTTTCTAGATACCAAACCATCACAATGTGATCGAGTGTATCTTTGATCAGCATCATGAGGGACTGGCCTGGGTAATGAGACATGAGTATCACTAATGAAACCATCTGGTAATTCTGTGCCAACACCTGTTGATGTCAAGGAAGTGCCTCCTTGGGTTGGAGATATTGGCTGGCCTTCAAGTCTATAAAACATAGCACCATACTGCATATGCATGAAGGGGTAACTTAAGGAGGTTTGAAATTAGAATGAGATAAAATAGCACAAAATAATGTAAGTTATTCTAACCAGAATCAATGAGTCTGCTTGGAAAGGAAAAGGTCAAAAAAACAATAGCTTTTAAAATTAGATTCTTGTAAAGATCAAAACACAAGGTGTTAAGAAATTATGTGATTCAGTTAATCCATTTTGTCGTTTAATTTTTTGTGAAACAATCCAAACATGTTATATGTCAGAACTTCACCTTACCTTTCCAAATCACAGTGCACACATGGAAATATGACATTATACATTGATAGACCACTCTGATGCATTGGAATTGGGCAAAAGACAAAGGCACTAAGCAATCTTCTTAATAATACATTTTTCACGTTTCCGTAGAATTTGAGGCTCTATGCAGTCACAGAATGGTATAAGTTGTGTTGAGGCCTAAATTAAAGATATATTGCCCAAATAAAAGATGGTGATAAAAGGGATACTAGCTCACTCTTGGCTAACACACAGGTTTTTCCCAGATAAAGCGGTTAAATAATCCTGGGCAAGGCAGAATGGAGTCGAAAATTTCCATAAGAATTATCCTAGCCGATGGGATTTACAGATATGTCCCAGAAGATTAAAGATACAAGAGTCCAACAGTGTTTAGTAGCTGAAAATTTCAATGCTTACCACACTGAGTAACTGGTGGAAAAAGAATCTTATGCATATGCAGTGCCTATATTTTGAATTGCCGCATAAGCATATTCTTCAAATTCATCGTTGCATGGACAGCAGCAGAAGGCAGCCATATATACGCTTTAAACTATATCCTAAAGAATGAATTTTTGCCAGCTACGAAGCAACCAACCAGGTCATCTGCAGTATTCCCTACAATTCAAGCCCAGAACAGCCCTCCAAATTTTATGGGATTGGAGACTGAACCTGTGAGAAATTAAGGCGTTTATCGTTCTGTGAGAAGAATTATCAGCAAAATTGATCCGCATACAAAATGATGACGAAGAAAGAGTAACAGCCAAGCCCATTACCCTGTAATGACAAGAAGAAAGTTTCAGATGAGATGAATCACCCACTAAAAATAAACGTCCGAAGCTCTTATTTTGGGAAGAAAATCTAAAAACACCAAATTGATGAAAAATTGTACCTGGTAAAGAAAACTTGTGTGCTTCCAATGGGAATGACAATGCACCAATTGTTGAATACCCCAATGGCGATAAGATAAATTGTATTCGTTATACAGCAAAAGAAGCATAAATTGTATTCAGGGGAAAGAGCTCACAAGCGAAGCAGAAAGAAATGGAGGGACAATATGAGCGAGCAATGTGAAGCTTATAATGTCATTTATCTAGCAAAAAGGCACATATTAAAGGAAGAGAAGAAGCAGCAATTCCTTTAAACTACCAAAATGGAAAGAAGAAGAGAAAGGATTGGAGATTCTGATAGATCAATGTTTAGGGTTTGTGCAGGTGGAAACAAAGAGCGGAATAGAGAAAAGAAGAAGAGCATACTTTCCGCGTCCCTTCTAGGCAGTTGAAGAGTACTTACTATTACTTCTCTCAGTCTCAGAATCTAACGCGCCCAAGACTTGAGCAGTCCACAACGACAATGGCAGTGATTTTTGGGGGATTAAGGGGTGAACTAGGATCGATGAACCAGAGCGTTTGTTAATAAAGCCGACGCTGATGGGCGGCTGATTATAGTCTATTGAGCGACTGACATGATATTCGTCGCAGTTTATATCAATCCCATTTTTAGAATTAATTTTTAATGGCTGATAATTAATTTAATTTAAATTTTTTATTTTAATTATATTATTTTTTTATTTAATTTAAAATTAATATTATTAATTTTTTATATTTTTTATTTATAATTTTAATATTTTAATTAATATATTTTAATTTTATTAAAATATATTTTTATTAATGACATAAAATATAAAATATTTATTAATATTTAAAAATTTAAAATTAATTATAAATTTTTTTATTAATAATAATTATTATTTTATTATCTTATTTATATTTTTAAAGTTATTTAATTATTTTTTAAAAAAACATTTATTATTTTTTTATTTTAATAATAAAATAAATAATATAATATATTAATAATTATATTATAATATATTAATTTAATAATTATATACTTAATTTAATAAGGAAATAAATATATTTAATTTAATAATAAAATAAATAATATAATATAATAAAATTATAATTTTTTATTTATTTTAATAATAAAATAAATTATATAATATATACACTTATTAATCATTTCACATATCAATAATAACAACAAAATATAATTTTACCAAACACTTAACATAAATAAATTATTATCGACTAACAGCTATCAGTTATCAGCTAACAATAACAGTTATCAACTAACAATTATTAATTGTATTCAATAATTAAATCAAACAGACTCTAAGCCAACAAGTGCACATTAGATAGCCTTACCTATTTTCCACTACAAGTCCAAATAATATATTATTCTACCAAATATGGATTTGGTAAGATTTGATTTTGAATCTGAATTAATAATTTTAATTTAAAATTTAAGAGACTAAAATTAGCTTTTTAGGATTTTTCTACTTTTAATTTGGTTTTAATTTTGATGGATTAATTTTAATTTTAATATGCTGCCACAAAATCTAAGGGTATAGAGTTAATCACTTTATTTTTATTTTATTTATTTTTTACACTTAAAAATTAGGTCTCATTTCTACACCATATTAAAAAATAAAATGCAAGAATGAATTTAAAAATGAAATGTTGCTAGAGGATGACACATTTATCATTTATGAGTGGTAGTCAAAATAAATAACTGTAATCAACCAGATAATTTCTGAAAAGGATTGCTCAACTTATTAATGACACACAAATGACATTACCGTGCCAGAAGTGTGATACAGTCATCAACATAGAAAATTATTGTGCTTGTTATAAGCTTAAGAGTTCAGAGAGAGCTAATTAAAAATTACTAAAACAAAACAAACAAATCCTGCCATATTCACTAGCCGTCACATTGAGAGTGCCATGGAACCTCTCAGAACTCCATCAGCGATGGCCAATTCATCAGCGTTTGTGTTCTTGTCAAAGCAGTATGCAGGGACTTGCCATTCTGCATCCTCAAGCGCAGCACCCACTTCAAACGTCATCACATGGGCCTCCCTCCCTGCGTATCTACCAACATATAAGAAATTGTCCAATTTCCAAAAAATACACACACACACACACACATATATATATATATATATATATAACTATTAGTTGATTAAAATCAAACAAACCGGTGTAGAAGACCCAGTGAACGGGCCTCTTAGTCACAACATCTTCATAGTACCAAACGAAATCCACCTTCTGCCACACATTGCAAAGAAATCCATCAACGTGTTTCTGACCAAGATACGTGGCTCCATCCAGCCAATTAGGGCGGAGTATCCCAACCTCCAACTGGGCAGAGGAACACTCCTTATTGAAGTCCAAAGTGTAAAAGAAGGTAGTGCCGTTGTTCCACTCGAGGTCGTAGAGTAGCTTCCCCAGCTGGTGCTGGATGATGTTGAAGTTTCTTCCGTTGGGCCAATCGTACCAGAGATCGATCTTTTGGAGGATCC
Organism: Hevea brasiliensis; assembly: GCF_030052815.1. Taxonomy (NCBI): domain Eukaryota; kingdom Viridiplantae; phylum Streptophyta; class Magnoliopsida; order Malpighiales; family Euphorbiaceae; genus Hevea; species Hevea brasiliensis. The sequence continues at coordinate 112,355,973 of NC_079495.1, forward strand.
CGCTGTAATTCATAAACAGAATGGCGTGGAATTGGTGCGGCCATGGAGTTGGAGTAGGTTCTCCTTCCGTGGATGATCTGGTCAACGACGACAAGGAGAAGAAGATGAGGAAGATACAGAGACAGCTAGAGGCAGTGGCGGTGGAGATGAGTTTGGCTGCCAGGAAGGCCATTTGTTGTAGGTGCTTTGCCGCTGCTGCTTCCGTTTGCCAACGCGTGGCACTTATCATTACTGGATTTTCATTTTTTTTTTAAATCTATTTTGTACTTGTGAAATATATAGATAAATCTTCCTTACAATTATATTTTAACTAATCGAATAGCGGCAGGTTGTGCCTTGTATTATTATTATTATTTTTAAATCAGCCTTAAATCTGTTTTCTTCACAAATAATTTTCATAATAAATTTATTTTGCCAATATGTTTTCAAACTTTTAGTATTTTAAATGAAAATGAAATCTGTATCAAAAATCATTTAGAATTTAGTGACAAATTTTAAAAAAATTTAAAATTCCAAGAATTACAAAGTAAAAGACTTAAGATTAGCCATGCCTTTCAAGAAGTGAATTAGACCATTGATTAAGCTCAATCAATGTACAAATGAGTTAATAATCAAGTAAAAACAGGTTTGAAATTTTGGATTGGAAGTTAAAAAACCTTTGATCGTGAGGAAAAGGAATTGCTAAAAAGAAGAAAAAGAATATACACACTGGCCGTTGCAAAGAAAAATCAGGTTTGACAACGAGCATGAATTTGCTTCATAAATGGTCAACTCGGACTCCGACTACAACCGCAACAAGGCGCTAGGGAAAGTGAGAAAAAGCATAACAGGTAAACTTAAGGGCAACTTGAACCTGAAATTCAACACCTCACTTGAAAATTGCCAGAAGATATTGTACATTTTGTATTTTCCTAAATATACTTCATTCCCGAGATATATTGCTGTCTAGAGATTATAGACTGGGCTACGGTATAAATAATTCCTAAGATCCCCAATATCTTAATTTTAATCACGTCTGATATTATGATGGATGGAAGATTAAGGGGCACAGTTATCAGTGGCGTCGAGTCTCTCTGCTTTGTGTAACTCCACACGAATCTGTTGAAGAGGATATGACTGGGGAACGTTAGAATGAGAAGGGCTAGATTCTTTACTGCAAAGAACCAATCAGGACCCCCGATCTCAATGCCCCACCCAGTATTTCCATGCCACACATCTTCCCATATGCTGTATAGGGCCGTCAACACCAAATAGGATGATATAGCCACTACAACAGGGAAATACCTCTGTTTGTCCCCAAAACCAGCGACAAAATCAGAGTCCTGATTCAGAAGCAGCAAAAGAGGAGCAAGGAAGAATATTGCTTGATTTGAACCCCCAGTCAGATTGACATTCAGGATCAGGCATATAGCAAAGCACATTATTGTAGCAACATTACCAACTGCAGGCATCCAGGCTCCCTCTGCAGCCATTTTCTTGATTGTGAAGGTTGGCACGGTGGAGGCCCTGCGCTGCTGCATGAACCTCATCCGCGGAGCAAAACTTGCAGAACTGCTTTCACTAGATTGGCTATGTCTAATTCCACCCCTTTCAAGAACCTTTTCCTGCATAAGCCACGCTAGTTCAAACTTAATCTCCAATGCTATGAGCATAAAGATTGCTGCATATAAACCAAGAAGAGAGGTCCTTGCTCCCTCAACAGCCAGCAGAGCTGTAAGCTTCCTATCTTCTTCCACCATATCTGCATCTTGACCATCCTCAAGGATGCCTTTGATTCTAACCTGACCTTCCAACAGATATGTCACAGGAAAGAGAGCTACGAGTAGAGCAAAGACCCATGGTAGCAGCTTTGTGCTTGAAGCAGATGGAAAATGCGTGAAGACAACAAACACACAAGTGCAGACCATGGTGACAACAATGAGAGCATGCAGAACTGCAGCTTGCAGGAAGTACTTGGCTGATATATATATTCCAAGAGCAACCCCAATTGCGATTGAGTAAAATGCCCTTAGCTCTACCATGTACTTTATGGGTATTATAGATGTCACGGCTGCTAAAGTGAGCAGAATTGCCACAATAAGCAGCCAAGATGGCCAGGTAGGTTTTGATGCCATGAAGCCATAGATGGAGATGTCATCAGAAGATTGACGAGCTGCTTTAATTATGTCAGAATGATAAGTCCATGCCAATGGGATTGGCGGCTGCATTAAAATAAACAATGCACCAGTTGCCACCACTAGCACTAGGCATCTCTTAGCGGACTGCACAAAGAGAGAGGAAAAAAGCCAATCAGTAATTCAGATATATTAATTTTGGATCAACAGAAATAAAAAAGATAGACAAAGAATTCTACCAAAAAAAGGGAAAGAGGGAGTGAGGAGTAATGCATAAGAGGAAGATTAGAATTTTATTTAGAAATTTTAATTATTATAGAATTAGGAAATTTAAAAAGTTTTTATTATTTAGGAATTTTATTATTATTAAGTTTATTATTTCCTAGTTTATCTTATTTAGCATTCTTAATTAGAGTTGATTAGCATTTCTAATGCTAAATTGATTAGGATTGTAAACTCTATAAATAGAGCTAATTTTATATTATTCAGTAGCTTTAGACTCTGATTATTATTGAGATTAATAAAATTATTGAGAATTGGTTTTCCCTTCAAAGATTGGCCCTTGATTTCTGATGCAGGGCTTGAACAACAAGGCAGAACCTTTTTTTTAACTAATTTTGATGTCTAACAATCCTAATTTATCTAGGACGTCTTATGAAAACTTCCAGCTGCAGTAGAGATTAGATTAAAATTAATTAGGGGGTCTCCTACTCTACTTAGAACTTATTAATGTTCCTTACCTTATCTAAGATTTAGATTTCTTCCTATTTTATTTAGGATTTACCATTATATTTTAGTTTATCTAAATTTCCTATTAAGTTTCATATTTCTATTAGGTTTGGGAGGCCAAAAATACTATAAATACTCTTATTTACATGTAATTTGCAAAACAGATTATTATTAATAAAAATTCAGCAAAGGTTTATCTCCTTAGTTTCACTCTTGTGTATGGAGTGTGTTTCTATTTGAGCTTCATGCTTCGTTAGGTTATATCAGAGCAGGGAAATCGCCCCAATCAAGATAGCTTACCTTGATGAAGGCAGCGATTATAGTGGTTCTTGCGACGGCGATCAAGGAACTAGAGACCTATATCATAGGGACTAAATGTTGCAACGATGGGAGCAACAAGCGATGGATGGATCTTAGATCCGAGCATATCAAGAGATGCCTCAAAGAAATTGTAGATCGTCTTGATGCTTTGGAAATTAAAACAAACAGGAATTAGGTTGACAAAAGAAGGCCAGAAGATGGTGTATCTCATGGTGAACCTATTTATTGACCAATTACTGCACGTAGGCATGAACCTATTTATTGACCAATTACTGCACGTAGGCAACATGTCTACTATAATGATTCAAAGGAGGAAGATGACTATGAACCAATCAAGTTCAATAGGTATGAATGGTATGGTGGCGATAGGAGAAGCAACATGGGTTATCTTGATATTCCTAATTTTTATGGGGATCTCAAACGAGTCCAATTGGTGGCTTGTCAGTTAAAAGGTAGTGCTTCTGCTTGGTGAGAATGGCTACAATCTAAAAGGAAGCAAGGGGGGAAATGGTCAATCCGTACATAGTTTATAATGAAGTATTTGTTGGAACAAGAATTTTTACCTCTAAATTATGAGCAAATTTTATTCCAACAAAAACTTAGCTAAGAGGTCCAACCAAAGCCTTCCTTGGCTGTGAAACAAGAAAGTGAAGAACAAAAGAAGTTTCAAGATTCAACAATTCAACTTGAACTGGATGAGCCTAAATTTGAAGAATTTGAATTTGAACCTTTAATTAAATTTCCTTTTGCAATAGTTGAAGATAAAGACCTTGAAGAATGTGTCCTAGGAAACGACAAAGGTCATGCCATGGAGATTTCAATGGTACTTGAGGAAAAACAATCCATGGATACAATTGTTAAGATCAAAGAAACTCAAATCATGAAATTGATGGAAGTTGAAGATTTATCTAACTCTCTAATCCCAATTGTTTTTGTTGATTTTATTTGTCTAGGTATTCTCATAGATACAAAGGAAAACATGAAAATCCTCAATTCCACTTTGTTCTTGTCATTCTTATTAATTCCATCCAAGAAAGTTATATGGTGCATATATCTGATGAAGATTTCCATTCTTTTCCACTTCAAAATTCAAGGGAGGATTTATTCCAAGTGAGAGAGAATAGTGTTGGAGTTGTTTTGGCTATGTTGTTAGATCATTGTAAGTTATTTAAACTGGAAGACAAGTTTTTTTTTTTTCAAGTGGGGGAGTATAATGCGAAGCTTGGACAACAAGACAGAACATTTTTCTTAACTAATTTTAATTTCCAACAATCCTAATTTATCTAGGATGTCTTGTGAAGACTTCCAGTAGCGATAGAGATTAGATTAAAATTAATTAGGAAGTCTCCTACTCTGTTTAGGACCTATTAATGTTCCCTACCTTATCTAGGATTTAGACTTCTTCCTATTTTATTTAGGATTTACCATTGTATTTTAGTTTATCTAAATTTTCTATTTAGTTTCATATTCCTATTAGGTTTAGAAGTCTAAAAACACTATAAATACTCTTATTTACATGTAATTTGGGAAATAGATTATTATTAATAAAAATTCAGCAGAGGTTTCTCTTCTTATTTTCACTCTTGTGTATGTAGTGTGTTTCTATTTAAACTTCACACTGCATCAATTTCTCCTTCTTCTTGGTTTTTTACCCTTGTTCTACATCAATTTTGGTGTTAAAGCCTAAAATCAAGCCACATGTCCATCGCTTTCAACAAAATTACTAGACTTCCCAATCAAGTCTTCCTATTCTTTAGATTCCCACCAGTGTTTTTGTCCTTTAAAATTTTTTCTTGTTGCCAACAGTTTAAAAAAAAAAAAATTGAAAACTAGAAGAACCTAGCAACTCGTAGTCAACCAATCTGTCTCTTCACGTTGTCGGAACTTCAGTCCAATGCCCCTGGAACATTAACCCGATGGATCGGGTATTCGGATTAGCTTCCACACCCAACAAGCTCACCCTTATTTTCAGCAGAAATAACTCTTAAAAGCTGAATTTTGAGATTTTTTTTCCCTTCAAGTAAGGTATGTTTTCTTACTTCAAATGCCATGGCGTTTTCTTACTTCGAATGCCATGGAAACTTATATTGAGAGGCTAGAAGAGGAAGTCAACGACCACAGAAATATTCTCGAAGAAATTAATTATAACATTGGATTTCATAAGGTCAATTACTATCTCTGGGTCATTGGATAGATAATTATAGTTATAGACGAGATCGTGAAAGATGTTCTTTCTTAAATGGTGAATATGAAAAATTTAGACAGATTTTACTAGATAAAGAAAGGGAATATGAAAATTTACAAAAAATTCTCACAAGTTACGGAAAGAGCTCTTGAAGAATACAGGAAAGAACTTGTGATTTCAGGTGTGAAAAATTGAAAGCACAGCTTGATAAGTTATCAAAAGTAGAAGTGCAGGTTGATGAGTTATCAAAAATAGAGCCTAATAAGTTATCGATAGCTGTGTGAGAACTTAAAGAAGAAATTAAAATGGCAAAGCAAGTAAAGAATTTGATTGTTGAACCTTCATCTATTGAAGACCTTTTTCCAGAGCATGGAGCAGATCAAGCTGTGGAAACTCCAATTGAAATTGAAGAAAATCAACTTGTGGAGCCAACAAAAGAATTTGAAAATTGGAATCTTGCTCCTAAGGATTTTTCAACTATTGTTTTTATTGATTTTATCTGTCTAGATGTTTCCAGGAATACAAAAGAGAGCATAAACATTTTCAAATCAATTTTGTTGCTACCGTCCAAGAAGATTGTACTGTTTGTTCTCTGTATCTGGTTTGTGATCATTCACCAGTTCAAAACTCGAGGACAAGTATTTTCCAACCAAGGGAGAATAATATAGAATAGGAATATTAGAATTTTATTTAGGAATTTTAATTATTATAGAATTAGAAAATTTAAAAAGTTCTTATTATTTAAGAATTTTATTATTATTAGATTTATTATTTCCTAGTTTATCTTATTTAATATTCCTAATTAGAGTAGGGTTTCCATTTCTAAATTGATTAGGGTTGTAAGCTCTATGATAAGAGCTAATTTTATATTATTCAGTAACTTTAAACTATGATTATTATTAAAATTAATAAAATTATTGAAAATTAGTTCTCTCTTCAAGGATTGGTCCTTGATTTCTCCTTTTTCTTCTTGGTTCTTTCCCTTTGTTCTACATTAAGAGGTGGGAAGTGGGGAAGTGTTAGGTATCCTTAGGTTACATGAGCCATCATATAAATTCAAATGAAAACAGCTAGATAGCAAAAAAATAAAATAAATAAAAACATCAAGGACCTTCATTAATGCTTCTAATTCTACCATCCCATGATAACTATTTTTTTTAACCTGGTTTAAACTCGATTTTCCAAAACTATCAAGTATCTGGATTGTTTTGCATAGGTTAGTTTAATTTCCTTGAATGAAGTAATGAGTATATTGAAATAAAATAAATAAAAGGGGAAGAAACAAAAATGGAAAACAAACCAAGACATGAGAGAAGTGCAGAGCAACGATTGGTACACAAGCCAATCCTGTCAAGACAATACAGAAGCCCAAAAGTAAACCATCAGAAGGAGGCGTCCCATTCCACCATTGTAGAGCTTCAAAAATGGTTTCACGGCAAAACCAAACTGACAGAGCAACCACACCAGCATGTACATAACCTTGCCATGGTTTCATCTTTGAGGCTGTTCGTGACTTATCCCTGCAAAGACAAACAAGATAAGATCAAATAAGCATGAAGAAACCTGGATTAAGTAAGTTGAGAAAAATTAATAGTCTAAATTCAGGATAATATGTACACACTTGTAAAGAAGTAATGGGGGAGAGACAGCCAGTAATAGTACAGCAGAAACCCATACAACAGATTTTGATGAAATAAACAGCATGGCCAACTTCGAAGGATATAGGCATGTCAAAATCCAAACTGCCTTGAGTCTAATTCGATGATCCACAGATAGTCTTCTCACCAAAGCCAAACCAACAAAAGTTGTCATAATAACCATATAGCTTGGGTACATCACTTCATCATCCAATCCGTAGAAGTATATGCCCAAGTTATTAAAAAATCGATTCTCAATATAGCATAACAGCAACGCATGGCTGATCAAACCAAGCTCAACTAAAAAATGAAATTTTGATGGAAGAAGAGCTAAACCAGGAACAGCCATGGCTAAGATGACACTTGCAACTATGAGTTTGCAAAAGGACTTTATGGACATGCCTGCCAGCCAAATATTTAGATCCCAGTAATTATGCAGTACAAACCATATGACCATCAAGCTCCCAAGCACAGCAAAAGCAAAGTATGATGGCAGGCTTTTCTTTGTGAAGAAACGAGCCAAATAAAAGCCAGCAACTGAAGGCAGTGGGAGGAACTGCAAAATAAAGGAATAAATTAAATGATATTTACTGAATTATTAGAGAGATTAATTATCAGACATAAAACCTCAAAGTACAAAACGCATATATATATATATATATATATATATATATATTTTACATTTTTCCTCTTGAGATTAGTAAGAAATTAATTGAGAAGCCTTAGGATCTGAATAAATAAGAAGTATAAAAAGAGAGAATCCAAATTAATTTTAGTTATGTGGCTATTATAGTCTGAAGGGCACTCCACCCAAATAGAAACCAACACATTAGATTAAATAGAAAGCCAACAATGGAAGAGGTTGTAACCACAACACCAACTACAAGTATGACAAACTCTAGATAAAGTATAGTTACATTATTAAAAAAGAAAAATAAGCTGAAAAGCAGAGCAAAATTAGTAACAGATTCTACATGTACAATTACTATGTCAGCAATTATGCATGCAAGTCAATATAATCCCAAGTGAACGCTCTCCTTTTCAATGTTTGTTGGTCATCAATAGCTACAAGTGAACTAAACCTGGGAAGCATAATGAATATATACTTAGACAGGCTTCGGAAGTATTAGAAACTTGCAATCAAATTGTATAATTGCAACTTTGGTCAATGAAATTTGCCTAATTAAATTGCAGTCACTGATATATAATTTTTCTCAATTTAGTCATTGAATTTCTAGATGTATATCAATCTGTAAACATTATGAAACTGAACTAGGTTTAACCATTAAGAAATGCCACAGGTTTGATGAAGGCTTTTTTTAATATATTTATATATATATTGCCTTTCCCACCATGCAACCAGTATGCGCCATGCAATCATTATATGGAACATGAAAAGGGAAATACCTATTTCCACAATGGCAATATGACCAGGTGAATTTTTCCTTCAAACTATTAAATTGAATTGCCCAATGCAGCATCACATAAGGCACAAAATCCAAGACACAAAAAGCAGCTGTGAGTGAAAGCTTCCTTTCTAGTCTGTTTGGCATTGCTATTAAAACTGCTATTGAGAAAAACACTTTTTAAAATATATTACTTAGAGAGTATTAAAAAATAATTGAAAATTAAATTTGATAAGTTTTAATAATAAAAACACTGAAATAACAAAACAGCTTTTCACATGTTGCTTTTTTTAACATCTAAAATGATACTTTTTTATTGAAAAGCAGTTTTAGCTCTCCAGCTTCAATGTCAAACAGGCACTTAGCTTTTTCAAATAAGCTACATTTTTATGACCTCGGCTTTTGTGCAAACCCTTCCACCTGCAGCACCAAACTCAGCGATAGTCTCAACTCTCAACGCCCTAAGTTCCAAATCCTTCAAAGGGTCATATTCCCAGGCCTTTCAAGGGTGCTTTCAGTAGCAAATTCTAATACTGAAACTCTAGGCTGAAGTAAAAAATTGCCTCAAAAAGTCAATTCACATAATACAGCCATAAATCTGACTATCTTGATTTTCAATGAAAACATAATATCATCCCATGTTTTCAGGTTTGTTTAGCATTATTGTTGAAACAGCTGCCGAGAAGAAAAAAATTTAAAATATATTTGATAAAGATTATTAAAAATTGACTAAAAATTAAATTTGACACATTTTTATCATAAAAATATCAAAATGACAAAACAGGTTTTTTCAAATTATATTTTTCAACAGCATTTAAAATTTCTGTGAAAAATGCTTTTTTGGCCCGTAAACCACAATTCCAAACAAGCTCTTGATCATTATGTCAACTGTTTCCAGAACAAGCATCCTAACACTAGTGTTTAGTATCATCAATTGCCCATTCTTAAGAAAGCTAGATAATGCGCTATTTTTTGGATGCCAAAATACAAAGCTACATATCTTTTACTATCAGAACCACCACTGATTATGGAAATCAATGACACAAAAAGATTTTTGAACAGCCAAAACATGAGAACAACCATTGCTGTCTTCTCAAGTGGCTGTTTGTTTATTTCCATCCTACAAGTTAAAACTCCCTATGCTTAGCAGAACCTATTTTACGAGATGTCCTTTATTTTTAAAGCAACTACTATCATAGAAAACCAACATAGCTACAATTCCACAAGAAAAACTGAAAAACATACGTCCAGTAGAGAAGCATCTCCATTCACTAGGGTAGCGTAACCTTATAGGAGTTTATCCATTAAGCACCTAAGTCCTAAACCAATAAAATAAAAAAACAAAACAAACGAACTTCCAACAAACATACATATTCAAATACAAAAGATAGATTTCAAAATCCTCATTCAGGTTTTCTTAATACCACAGGCTGAAGGATACTTTCAGTTGCATTTCAATGACATATATCATACATTTAGACAGGATTTCAATGATGAACCTCATATTTTTCAATAGAAATGTTTTCTGATTTTGCAATCAGATTACAACCTAAAAGTCAACAAGTATGAACAATTGAGAGCAGCAATCCATGTAATCGTTTCAACATCCCACGACTGACAGTCTGAAGCACAAGCACATAATATTTCATTTATAGCTCATGATTGTAAACATATAAACATATATATAAATCAAGGACTGAAGGAAGTATTAGGAAGAATGTCCATACCAACATGGGAAATCCCACAACGATTGCTCCTGCAGCACTGACAATTACATTCAAAGCTGTGAAAGCCACAGAGCTGAAAGCATCAGAAATCATACCCAGAGCATAAGCACCAGCTCCAGCTGCCCCTCCAAGCATTGTCAGGGTCACAAGAAGATAATTCAACGGTGGAGGAACCTGAATGTACCTCCCAAATGAATGGAAAACAACTCTAATCTCCAAACAAAGAACGACGACAACCAATGCAACAGCACCATTTACAACACGTATACTATGCAGCTGATGCGAATTCTTAGTAACCCACCAAAGCGCGCCCCTTGTGGACGCATAAAGTTGGAATAAGAAAGGGATGAAGAAGAGAAGAAACAAATCACAAACAGAAGCGGCTGAAGAAAATATTACTGAATAGTGAGACGCAATATGAAACACCAAAGGAAAGAAGAGCAAGTTTAAAGTATGAACACAACTGTCGAGATGAGTGAGTATGAAATTGTCATCGGGAACCTCTCCACCGTGATATTTCGCTTCCTGTTTGGATTTGAAGGAAGAGACCCGAGGAATTGCAAAAAGCCAATAGAAAATGCAATTGAAGGCCATGAGATAGTAAGAAGCATTATTCATTCCAACGGCGGAGATGGTGGCCCAGCTGAAGAGGGCTGAAGCGGTGAAAGGGACACAGGCAAACAACAGCCGCTCGAGAGCAAGGACGATAGTGGGGTTCTCGAGCTGGATCCACTTGAACTGGAGGGAAGCCCATACTCCGATTAGGAAATTAGCGTAGGCGCATAGGAAAGCAGCGAGGAGGCCGAGAGGGACAGAATAGAAAGTGGTAATGAGAGAGGAGCTGAAGAAGAAAGCGATCTGAGCTGCGATTAGCGAGAGCCAGACTCCGAAGAATGCCGCGGACTTGAGGTTGAGGGAATCCAGAATGTAAGCGACCATGAGGCCAAGGGTCAGGGTAGCCACAACGGGGGCCCCGCCGAGGTCGAGAAGGAAGGCAGCGCAGGGGACGAGAGCGATGGCAATTCTGGTGCTGTGAGCGAATGAAGAAGGCAAGAAACGAGATCTAGAAGAAGCGGAGGAAGAAGAAGATGGGGAATGGAAGTGGCTGTTAGGACTAGGGTTTGGGTCAGGGGAGTAAGGGCGGCCATTATTGAAGGAAGAGAAAGAAGGGGCACTAGCAGAGGATGCTATATAAGGTCGAAACGGTCGCGCTTGGAACTCCGGCGATATCATTTTCGCCGGATTAGATTGAGGAAGAGAGCTGCTGAAAGTCACAGCGGTCTGATCGCAGGCGATAGAGTGTGATCAGGAAGAGGGAGAAGTACTCAGAATTCCGAACGGGTTTTGGAAACTGGTGACGTGGTTGGAGACCTGAGGATGGTTGGATCATAAATTAGGTGGGTTCCATTGCAGAAACATTGTCATTTTTTTTATTATTTTTAATTTTATCATTTTAGCCTCTGTTTGAATAATTCACGTAAGAGGAAAGGAAAACCATGCAAGAAAAAAAATTAGATAAATAAAAATTATAAAAATGTGAAAGGAAAATAAATTTATTTTTATTTATTTATAAAAAGAGTAAAAATATATATAATTGAAATTATCATTTTATCTTTATTTATTCTTTTATTTTGATATATAAATAATTTCAAACATTTCAATATCAAGCTCTCACTTTTTTTTTTTTTTTTTCAAATTAAAAAAATAAATTAATTAATCAAAACAACACTTATTCTTCTTTTTCGCTTTTTTCCTTACCTATTCAAAGTGAGAATTTTCCTTATTTTTCACTAACTTATTTTTCTTCATCAACACTTTCTCCATATCCAAACAGGGCTATTGTTTGTCCTTTTATACCTTCTTCTATGAAAAAAAAAAAAAAAAAAACCTCCAATATAAATTTAATCCCACATAAAAATAAAGAAAAAGTAAAAAAAATACATCATAATTTTGTGCTTAGAACTATGATTTAAATCTTAGCAATTTGATATTATATATTTTTATCTATTAATAAATATAATTTAAATTGATAATTATTTTTAAATAAAACAATCACAATAAACACGTGACAACACATGATAAATATTGATAAAAAATCAATGTCAGTGCCATATCATTAATTTCAATATAATTATTTATTTTGTAACTAAATATAAATGATTGAAAACACACTTTTTGAATTGAAAATTTTAAAACCGCATACCCTAAATTAAAAGAAAAAATAATAATAAGTACAAAAGGCAAAAATACAAAATATTTAAGTATATTTTCCTATTTAATTTATAAATAAATCCTTATAAATAATTTCTTAAGAATTATAATTGTCACGACCCAACCTATGGGCCGGACCGGCACTAGGACCTGGACCAGCCTAAAGCCCCCGAGGCCCGCAGTAAGCCTAACTGTTCATTAACCCAACTCTAAGGCCCATTTGGGCCCAAATTCAAGAAAACAAACGGACAGAGTCCGGCCATAAAATGAACTTCCCAACGGGGAGTTTTCAACTCACCCGACCTGTAAACATAATAATACTCAATTGGGGAGCTCAGCTCACCCTCCACATAATCATAGCATCATAAAAGAAATGGGAGCTCAGCTCCCTCATCCAATCCATCAAACAAACATAGAATATTAAGTTTACAGGTCCAACATGATAATAATATTACAGACCAAATTCAAATAATTACTGCTAACACATGCGGAAATTCTAGGAGTAAATAAAATTACACAAATATTGATAAACAACTGCAAGTAGAAAAGCAGTTAACCTAATAAAATATCCTCCCGTGGCAGTAAATTTTTTGAACAGGAGTGAGCGTTCGACTCAGAGAGTAAAATATCAATTTTAACCATAATCTCTATAACTATCTAAACTAATGCAACCTGTGGAATGAAATGCAACATCAGCAATAAATTCACATCATAGCATCAAAAAGGTAATTTGGAGCACTCACGCACCCTGTAGCATCAATCATAACATATGGGAGCTGATTCCCTATACAGCTCTCTTAAATCCAACCTGGTGCCAGCGAAGAACTCAAGCCGGACTTTCGCTTAATAAACCAAATCGAGGGTCCCAGCGAAGAACTTAAGCCGTGACTACCCCTCGAAGGATCGGGTCCCAGCGAAGAACTCAAGCCGTGACTACCCGTCCTATCCATAGTCCACACCACATCACACGCACGCCAACGCACACACACTGCTCCAAATTACCACAACAACATCATGGCACTTTAACAGTTATCAATGCATCATAAATCGTGCCTAGAGTTTAACTACATAAATATATGCATATAAGTGATGCATGGGCATGCTTGGACATATAATAATATCGAAATTACAATTAAAATTAATATTTTACTCACAGACTTGACGGTGGTCTCTGAGGCGGCTGGGCGGAGGAAGAAGGCTGTCCCGGCTCACCTGACAATTTTATTATAATCATTTAATACAAATGACTCAATACAAATCAAGAAAAGACCCAATACGTCCTAAGTCATGCCGAAAATCCGGCAGAGTCTTCCCTATACCTAGGACCTACCCAACCTGTAAAAGGGCTCAAAACACACTTCTATATCCACAATCCATATATCCACAACTCAATCACATCACACAGCCCCTCCTGGACCCATTAAATCAATCATCCATCACAATATCTAAAATTTCAATTTAGTATTTATAATTGATCATTTTTGCAAAAACTGCTCAAATAAGCTCTAAAAATTATAAAACTCTGCCCCGCGGTCCTTAGAAATATTACTAAGCTATTGCAAAAAGAATCGTAATTTTCTAAGCTACTACGAATATTTTATGGATTTTTAATCCTATTTAAGCACTAGAAAATTACGAAAAAGCAAGGTTCGGGTTTACCTTTGCCGATTCCGACTTCGGGAACGTGCTCGGGATGCCTAACAATGGTGGGGTAGCCAAAATCTCGATCCAATTCGGAGACTTTTCCGGTAGCTGGTCTGTCTGGCCGGAAATTCACAGATCCGGACAACTGTCGAATTTTCGCGAATTGAGGATACCTACACGAAGCCCAATAATAATATATAAAAATCGTGGGTGTTACATTCTTCCCCTTACGTAAAATTCGTCCTCGAATTTTACACAAGGCGAGAATAAAGTACATGATTACACATTGAGCAGATATGGTACTTGCTACGCATGTCCCGCTCGACTCAGTGCACTCTTCCACCGATCGCTCCTCCACAAAACCTTAACCATAGGGATCTGCTTTGATCTTAGTGTCTCACTTGGTAGTCCACTATGGCTACAGGTTGCTCCTCAAATGTCAAGTTCTCTTTAGCTCTATTACATCCGGTTGTAGTACATGAGAAGGATCTGGAATGTATTTCCGAGCATGGAGATGTGAAACACGGGATGAACGTGAGAAAGGTTGGGTGGTAGCTCCAACCGGTAGGCAACTGCTCCAACTCTATCAGTAACCTCAAAAGGTCCAATATACGGAGGTGCCAACTTGCCCTTCTTTCCAAATCTCATGACTCCCTTCATCGGAGAAACCTTCAGGAATACATAGTCGCCATCGCAAACTCCATATCCTCCGTCTGGGTCCGCATAACTCTTCCGCCATCAAAGTCAAGTTTTCAATCATTCCCTGATTAAAGAAACTATCTCTGAAGTGTACTGCACTAGGTCTACATCATGCACCTTCGCTTCTCCCATTTCTGTCCAACACAGAGGAGACCTACACTTTCTTCCATATAGTGCCTCATAGGGTACCATCCCTATGCTGGAATGGTAACTGTTGTTGTAGGCAAACTCCACCAAAGCTAGCTGATCATCCCATTGACCTCCAAAATCCAAAACACTCATGCGAAGCATGTCTTCCAGTGTTTGGATTGTCCTTTCGATCGTCCGTCTGCGAGGGTGAAAAGCCGTCAAGTTCAATCATGTGCCAAGTGCCTCCTGCAACTTTCTCCAAAATCGAGAAGTGAATCAGCCCTCTCGCCGATATTATGGAAGCTGGAACTCCATGCAATCGACGATTTCTCGAATATAAAGTCGCGCATCGTGCAAATGTAATATGAAGTCATCACAGACAAGAAATGAGCTGATTGGTTAGGCGGTCTACAATTACCCATATCGAATCATATCCTCGCGTGGTACGAGGCAACCCAGTCACAAAATCCATAGAAATCATTTCCCACTTCCATTCTGGGATAGGGAGCTCTTGCAACTTTCCTGACGGTCTCTGGTGTTCAAACTTCACCTTCTGACAAGTCAAGCACTTGGACACAAAGTCTGCTATGTCTCTCTTCATGCCATTCCACCAATAGCTATCTTTCACATCATGGTACATCTTGGTGGAACCTGGGTGGACATTGTACAGTGTATAGTGTGCCTCTCGCATGATTTCATCTCTGAGATTGCCCACATCGGGCACACATATCCTAGAACCTTGCACTAGGGCACCATCATTGGCAAATCCAAACTCACCACCTTCACCTTGCTGTACTCTTTCTATGATCTTCATTAATTGTTGGTCTCTGTGCTGGGAAACTCTAACTCTGTCCCGCAAGTTTGGCCTCACTGAAAAATGAGCCAACAATACCGCCTCATCTGAAAGATCTAGGATTAAACCTTAATCCATCAACTCATGTACTTCCTGAATCAACGGTCTCTTCTCTACTGAAATGTGAGCCAAACTGCCAGAAGATTTTATGCTTAAAGCATCTGCTACTACATTGGCCTTCCCAGGGTGGTACTGGATGGTGCAATCATAGTCTTCCAGAAGCTCCATCCATCTCCTCTGTCTCAAGTTTAAATCCCTCTGTTGGAAGATGTACTTCAAACTCTTATGGTCGGTGTATATCTCGCACACTTCACCATACAGGTAGTGTCTCCAGATTTTTAGTGCAAAGACTACAACCGCCATTTCCAAATCATGGGTGGGATAGTTCTGCTCATGCCTCTTCAGCTGCCTTGAAGCATAAGCCACTACTTTTCCATTCCGCATCAAAACACACCCTAGGCCAACTCTGGAGGCGTCACAGTACACGGTGTATCCTTCACCGCTCATAGGTAGTGTTAACACAGGGGCAGTGGTTAGACACTCCTTATCCTCATCATTATAACTGACTCTATCGAGCTCTCTTCCTGTCCTTTGCATCTTATCCACTTCCCTTTTCCTATTTTTGGTATTGTTGGTATCTTTTCAACCTGCTGTACTTATTCCTTAATTTTAGTCCTATCTCATCCTTACACCTTTTCCTTCAAAGACGTCTATCCCATCATCAACTTTAACTTTCTTTTTATTTCTTAGTCTTATCTTGATTACTAGTTCCATTACTTCGAAAATTCTAACCTTATGGCTTACTCCTGCCAGCACATTCTTCACCTTTTGTAACACTTATAATTAACCATAGAAAATTCATTTTTGTAACCCCTTTCCCAACTTAACTATCAGAACATTATCATTCCCTACCAGCCTTAGTAGGAAATTGCTCATCCTGGATGGATAGGAGCTCCAGAAACTATAAGTTTCATCTGAACTAACACGGCTGTGGGAAATGTGTGTCATGCCTTAATTCTAAATAAGATACTTCACGTGTTTATTCTCTTTAATATAATCACATATACTGCCCACAACTTTCCAAACTTCAACCTCAAATTACCCATTAGCAATAATTTCATCTATTGAAACTCATCCACAATTAGTATTTCCTCTAGCTCATAGTTTAAAACAGTTGCAAGCCTTAGTAGCTAACTCAATTTAACTCCTGTCATTACTCTGTTTGTCCTTTCATACTTAATACTAGGTATGCACTTACTGTCATTCTCATATCAGGAAATTATGTATGAATTTGTGCCTACCAAACTCTCAATAACTAGGTCTCCTTGACTCAGTTTCTGTTCCTTATATAACCTTCTAGAACAAAAAACACAAGCTAAACTTGAAAGGAAAGAAAATATCCTCTTATATTCAACTATGCCCGATTGTCCATATAATAACGTTTATCCTATGTTTCTTAGTCTTTCTCTTCAAATTTCATCATCTCCTAGCACAATTGTGCTCTACCTATAAGGTATCATCTGCATGAACCCTTTACTGTACCATTGTCCTTCCTGACATAATATTTTATAATTTATTAACTTTACTTATATTCGACCTATGATTCATATCTATTATCATTTATATTGTGCCCTTAACTTTTGTTGATTCCTAAAAGATTTCTCTCACTAATAAATTCTTCCAACACTAATTCCAACCTTATCTAGGGTCATTAATTTAATCCTTGAACTTTCTAGTGATTTATAACCATCCAGACTTGTCACTTTTCGTTCTACCCCTACTATTGTCCTGTCGTTATTGCTTCACTACAAAGTGATTCTGTTGATCACACTAAAAATGTTTGCCTGACATTCATAACGAACCTCTAACTACCTTCTCACTATCTCAAAAGTCTAACCTAAAACCTATGTGTCATTATCTATCATTCTTTTCCTCTCATCATACCTATTTGATCCCTTAGACTGACTTTTATTCAACTTACTGCTTAGTAACTTCTCTTTCTCTACCTATTTAGGTAGTCCGCAATACCATCGCACACCTTCTAACATTTACTCATTATTATTGTATTCCATACCTCCATCACTTTTCTCATTAATGTGGTCCCATTTTGGGTTTTCCATCCTTGTCATTCTCCTTGCCAAGAATAACACTTAGCCTATCCTATATCTTAACTTTGTTCCTTTTATTATGCGCTCTTTAGGTTGTCCTTTCATTTATTTCCTTTGTCTTACCCAAAATAGAACTTGACTATTCTATCCTGGTTCCATTCTTTTCCTAACATAATAGCCATTTGCTAACTATATCTTTCAGAGTCTCTATCGCGTTATCATATGTCTGTGCTACTCAGATTTGGTCCTTTGACCACTCTAGCTAGTACTTCCACTAGCATTTAGATTATATTGCATCTGCAATCAATTGCCCAAACTTTCATTTTGCACTTTCTTTATCCATTGGCCTTCTGTGATTTATCTTCGCTAATTTATTACTCTTAACACTATTATAATTAGATTATACTATTGTTTTGAATAATTTGAAATTAGAAAGGAACTCAGCAAATTACAATCATACTTTTATTGTATGATCTCTATTCTTATCCTTTAGCTTACATAATACCCTTACTACCTCAAGAACTGATTCTGCAGTAATTTTATTTATTATTATTTTTATTATTATTATTATTATTATTTTCCATGTTTACTCAATTCCAAAACTTAAGATTTCGGGCACCCAAACCCGTCATCCAATTCAAAGGATTTACATCCATCGTGATCTGATTATATATGATTCCTATAATGGAACTTGTATCCTCTCCAGGATACCCAAGCCAACTACTCTCTACCACACTCTACAGTCCCATCTGGGACACTATTCCATACGTCATCATTATCAGTAATAACCTTCGATCCATTATGAAAAGATAGGACTATATCCTAACTTGCTGCAACAAAGGTACTACATCTACCACCTTGCCAGAACCATGTCAAGTTAATGACTCTTTTATCATATCATAGCTCTATAAATCATCAATTCATAGTTTCGACCTTCTCTAGGTAGTAGAGTTGTACTTTATTCCATACTGATACACACAAGGTATACTATTCTCACTCTATAAGTGTCACCTTTACTTTGCAACTAGTCCGAAACCTCTGGTCTGATGGCAACTCTTGATGTAACTCTAGCTCATGTCAGTAATCGAGTCACGACTCTAGTTATCACCCAACCGTGACCTTTCAATATTCTAACTCTAGACTCTTAGCCAGAGTTCCCAACTCGCAAATATAGAACTGCTCGCATAACTGTACCAAAATGTAAGCCATCTCAAACACCCTCATTATGGAGCACACGGATGCACGGCTCTACACAATAATCTCATGTCGATCAGTAATGCACTTACAGAGCGGACATCGAGAACATTGTATAGTTACTACGATACGCCCCGATGCACTAGGTCTCCTAATTTCTTATCTCTCCTGAATCTTCTATTATCACAAACTTATTCTGACTGGGTCATCTACTGATGACTGCCAGTAGTGGTATCCTCATCCTTATCTAGGGCAACTGTACTTTTAAGACTCACTTTTATGTACTCATGCCTTACACGAAATGGGCACACCATTTAAACCCATGCTGACAAAAATATAACATTTCTTGGAGTACGTATCCTCATGATAGACCTCACATGTCTACTAATTCTATTTCACATTTCTGTGTACTCCACGAAAATCAAGACACTAACTGAGGTAATCTTATATTTCCCGAGGTATAACGTAGAATCTAGAAACAAAGAATTACAGGAAAAGACGAAACAGAATCCTATACTCCGCATGTGACTCCTAGTAGACTCTTCCCAACACTTAGATAATTTTTCCCTATGAATCTGGAGCCTAAGCTCTGATACCACATTTGTCACGACCCAACCTATGGGCCGGACCAAGACTAGGACTGGCCACCTAAAGCCCCCGAGGCCCGTAGTAAGCCTAACTGTTCATTAACCCAACTCTAAGGCCCATTTGGGCCCAAATTCAAGAAAACAAACGGACAGAGTCAGGCCATAAAATGGACTTCCCAACGGGGAGTTTTCAACTCACCCGACCTGTAAACATAATAATACTCAATTGGGGAGCTCAGCTCACCCTCCACATACTCATAGCATCATAAAAGAAATGGGAGCTCAGCTCCCTCATCCAATCCATCAAACAGACATAGAATATTAAGTTTACAGGTCCAACATGATAATAATATTACAGACTAAATTCAAATAATTACTGCTAACACATGCGGAAATTCTAGGAGTAAATAAAATTACACAAATATTGATAAACAACCTGCGAAGTAGAAAAGCAGGTTAACCCAGAATAAAATATCCTCCTGTGGCCTGTAAAAATTTTTGAACAGGAGTGAGCGTTTGACTCAGAGAGTAAAATATCAATTTTAACCATAATCTCTATAACTATCTAAACTAATGCAACCTGTGGAATGAAATGCAACATCAGCAATAAATTCACATCGTAGCATCAAAAAGGTAATTTGGAGCACTCACGCACCCTGTAGCATCAATCATAACATATGGGAGCTGATTCCCTATACAGCTCTCTTAAATCCAACCTGGTGCCAGCGAAGAACTCAAGCCGGACTTTCGCTTAATAAACCAAATCGAGGGTCCCAGCGAAGAACTCAAGCCGTGACTACCCCTCGAAGGATCGGGTCCCAGCGAAGAACTCAAGCCGTGACTACCCGTCCTATTCATAGTCCACACCACATCACACGCACGCCAACGCACACACACTGCTCCAAATTACCACAACAACATCATGGCACTTTAACAGTTATCAATGCATCATAAATCGTGCCTAGAGTTTAACTACATAAATATATGCATATAAGTGATGCATGGGCATGCTTGGACATATAATAATATCGAAATTACAATTAAAATTAATATTTTACTCACAGACTTGACGGTGGTCACTGAGGCGGCTGAGCGGAGGAAGAAGGCTGTCCCGACTCACCTGACAATTTTATTACAATCATTTAATACAAATGACTCAATACAAATCAAGAAAAGACCCAATACGTCCTAAGTCATGCCGAAAATCCGGCAGAGTCTCCCCTATACCTAGGACCTACCCAACCTGTAAAAAGGCTCAAAACACACTTCTAAGTCATACCTAGGTTCGGGTTTACCTTTGCCGATTCCGACTTCGGGAACGTGCTCGGGATGCCTAACAATGGTGGGGTAGCCAAAATCTCGATCCAATTCGGAGACTTTTTCAGAGTCGGTCTGTTCGGGAAATTCACATCCCACAACTGTCGAATTTCCGCGAATTGAGGATACCTACACGAAGCCCAATAATAATATATAAAAAATCAAGGGTGTTACAATAATTATTTATAATCTATTAGTCTATCTCTCTGCTTTTCTCTCCCTCCTTCTATCCATCTCTACCCAACCTGTAAAAGGGCTCAAAACACACTTCTATATCCACAATCCATATATCCACAACTCAATCACATCACACAGCCCCTCCTGGGCCCATCAAATCAATCATCCATCACAATATGTAAAATTTCAATTTAGTCCTTATAATTGATAATTTTTGCAAAAACTGCTCAAATAAGCTCTAAAAATTATAAAACTCGCCTCATGTCCTTAGAAATATTACTAAGCTATTGCAAAAAGAATCGTAATTTTCTAAGTTACCACGAATATTTTATGGATTTTTAATCCTATTTAAGCACTAGAAAATTACGAAAAAGCAAGGTTCGGGTTTACCTTTGCCGATTCCGACTTCGGGAACGTGCTCGGGATGCCTAACAATGGTGGGGTAACCAAAATCTCGATCCAATTCGGAGACTTTTCCGTAGTGATGCATGCGCCGGAAATTACGAATCCCACAACTGTCGAATTTCCGCGAATTGAGGATACCTACACGAAGCCCAATAATAATATATAAAAAATCAAGGGTGTTACAATAATTATTTATAATCTCTTAGTCTATCTCTCTGCTTTTCTCTCCCTCCTTCTATCCATCTCTCTCCCTGCCACTTTTCTATCTCCTTGTTTCCATTTCTCTCTCTCTTACCATCTTTTCCCTTTTGATAATTGTTCATTTTTCTTCCCTCTTTTCTTATCATCTCTCTTTTATTACCTATTTTCGATATGTGATGGTTCATTTATTGTTTTGAATTTTTTCAAAACGAATTGCAAAATATGAGTAAAAAATTTCTTTATAGGATGTCAGAACTAAGAATCATTAACTTGACATAAATGAGTTATGTGCGTAACATTCGAGCATAACTCTGTCAACATGTTTTTAGCTGAAGGGGTAGGAATAAACTGTTTCACGTCGAAAAGGGAAAAAACATAAAGAATTTTCATAAAGAAATAGAGAGATGAAGACAGAGAGACATAGAGAGAAAGAAAGAGAGAAGAAATATCAAAAGTAAAATGATTATAAATAATTATAGTATTTTATGACTTATTTTGTCAAAATATAAAAATTTATTTATAAATAATGTATTTTCACCTTTTTTGTACATTTTTTTTAAATTTAGAATCTAAGATTTTGAATTATTTAATTCAAAGGCTTGAGTGTTTTTTTTTTTTTATATATACGCATGCTTTTAATGTTTGCACTAATATAACAAAATTAATAATTACATTAAAATTAATAACGTGTTGTCCGTGTGTTCGCTATGTAAACACTACATCCCATATTAGTGTGGTATGTTTACCTTGTCAATGTTAACTAACAAGTTATATCATATTTGTTAATAGATGAAAATATTAAATTGATAAAAATTAAATTACAGTCTCTAGTGTTTCAAAGTGTAAAACTACTATTTTTTTTCACTTGTTTCAAAAAATAAATTTAATAATTATCAAATTAAATACTTATGTTTGAATTTATACAAAATTCATCAATATGTGTAAATACACCAACCTAAACATAAATATTAAATATAATAATTATTAAATTTATTTTTATATAAAATTAAATTTGACCCATACGTCATAGTCATTTCGACTTCCTAACATTCAAGTTAAAGTCAATTAAACACTTAATTTCGATTTAAATACATCAGTACTCTATTATTCTCTCCTATAAATGATACGATCACCCCCTTGTCCTGATGAAGCCTAAGATTGCGAACCTAGCAACTTTTGGCAAAGCTATAAATAGTGAAGTGAACTCAGTACATCCCAAGAAAAGCTCCAAATCGTGGATCCAACACATTGCAAAGCTCACGATCGCAAACCCAATCCCTTCGTTTCAAGTATATATATCGTTTTTTCAGAAGAATAGTCTAATTTCCCTTTATCAGATGAACAGGGTTGGTAAAGGCACATGGGAAGGGTAGAGAGATAATGTGTTACGTTGTCTATTGTTTACTGCTTAAATATTGAATTCATTTTCTTGGTTGGCATTGCCAGAAAAGAAAGTGGAACTTACTTAATACTCTTAATCATAAATTGAGGTATCTTAATTCTCAAAATACAAGCGTTTGTCTCGTAATTTTAAACTATCTTTGCTAATTAATATGTTTATGATTTTATGCTTTGAATTTATGAATTAAAATTCGCTTGAACATGTCAGAATAAAACGCGCTGTTTCAAGCATACCTTGTTCGTGCAAAAATGGAAGTGCTAGTGTTATGAGATGCTGAGGCACAAGTAAATGCTGTCAAAAGGATTCATTTTAGTGTGCAAGACATTTTAACTCAGGCAGCCATGATTACATTAACTTTTCTTTAATTATGTGAATATACAAATTTTTTATTTTAAATACCTGTCGAGAAGTTTACTCCACTGGCCTTTTTAGTGGATTGTCAAGTTGGGAATCTAAGGCCTACAAATCCCATGTGGCTCAGCTGCTATATGTTAACTTGAATTTTCAATCTTGGTCACCGCACACAAACACTATGGATCAGTGGTTTGACACCAGTTTACTCACAATTTCACGAGCACCAAGATTTTAACGAAATTCACCAGATCTGAGACCAACCAACCATACCTCAAATATAAAATGGATGCCACTTTATATAACATTTTGATCCACATTTATACAGCAGTGAGTTCCTCCAAGGAACAATGAACTCAAATTGATTTTATTGTTTTGAATTACACAATAGCCGTAATATAAGCTTTGGAACGCCAGCCTCTTCTTGCCTTTTGATGATTTTGTGGGTACGGTCAGTGTCGACAGATTGCTTCTCATTTTTGCCCATGCCGCCGTACCAAAATTCATTCTGACGAAGTGTTGCAGGGTGTTTTTCTCCTGCCCTCTACCTTATGTCTTCTTGTTGACATCTTGATTTGATTGCCACGTGTATCCTCAATATTTATCTCCATTAATTTTATTTTAAAACATTATCATAGGATTGGCTTGCTAATGTCAATTGGATGACATAGGCCCAACTCGCAAAATTGATGAATGATGATCATTAACAATACACGCCCCAGATCAAGACTTCGCTCAAGGCCCAACTATAAGATTAAGTTCAAATTGAAGTTTTCGCAAGGACAAAAAAAAATAAAAAAAAAAGTCGAATAATGTTGCCCTAGGATAAGATGAAAGGCTGACATGTGATGGCCTTAAAATCCAACGGTGGACGTAGCTCATCCAGACCCTTATATTTGTCCTAATTGGCAATTCTATCACCCTGGAAAACACTGGCGGCATCCTCTCGATCTCTCTGGCATTGGCAGCGGCGCAGCGGGGTTTCTGATTTCTGCATTGGGCGTTAACTGAAAAAATGGTGAGTCAAATGGTTCCCAGCAGCTTCTTTTTTGGTCTGATACGTAATTTTGTGTGCTCATCCTTAATGGCCTTCTTTTTCCGTGATGATTCTTGAAGGTTCTTCAAAATGATATCGATTTGCTTAACCCTCCAGCTGAATTGGAGAAGAGGAAGCACAAGCTCAAGCGTCTCGTGCAGTCTCCTAACTCATTCTTCATGGTAAATTTCCTTTTGTAAATCAACATTTGCCGCCGTTTTACCCGTGTCGATTATGTGATAACTGAAGATTAATTGTTTGATATGTGCAATTTCTGGATTTCCTGTTGGCGCAGGATGTGAAGTGCCAGGGATGCTTCAATATGTAAGTTTTTGTTTCCCTAAATTTTCATTCGTTAGTTATCTCTACTACTTTAACTGAATAAGATTTAGAATTTTGGTTTTGGCAACTGAATAAGGCTTAGGATTTGGTGTTTTGATTAGCTAGCTTATTTTATTATTTAAAACAAACATTATATAAATGTGCTGTATTGCAGAACTACTGTGTTCAGTCATTCCCAAACTGTGGTGGTGTGTGGCAATTGCCAGACCGTCTTGTGCCAGCCAACCGGTGGACGTGCAAGGCTTACAGAGGGTTGCTCCTTCAGGAGAAAGGGTGATTGAAGATGATATTTTTCTCTGCTCTTTACCTACTATTGCTGAATGTTAGCAATGTGGGTTTTTTTTTTTTTTTTTTTTTTTTAAGGGATGATGGTGTCAGCAAATGAGAGCTCTTCTGGGTTTTGCTTCTGAAATGGATTTTTGTTAGCTCAAAGATTATAGACGTCTTATTTCTATTTTAGGATTTTTATCTGATTTTGATTTATTGAATCTAGTTTCACTTAAAAAACTCAGTCTATGTTTTTGCACTTTTTCTTAGTGTTGTCTTTTTTTAATTCCTTCTGCTATGTCTTGTTAGGTACCTGTTATTTTGCCTCTTCAAAATCAATGCTGGTTTTGGAAATGGGATTGGTGCATCTAGGGAAATACTCTTATGTTTTATCTGTTTATAATCTTCGTTGAAAGGTCTGGTAGCCCTGTCCATGGGAATTAGTCGAGTCTTAAAGGAGTGGTTGTAAATTTAGCCAGGATAATAAGTAAATGTTTGGAGAAAAGTCAGCATACTGTCTTTGTTAGTGAAAAAATTTTCCATGGATCTCAGTATGATAAGGCATAATTTCACCTTGCTGTGTCTATATATTTCTTCATCCTCTGGTCTTTTTGATCTGAAATTTCATCTGCCATTTTGCCTTGTATTTAGGCATTTAGGGTGCTGATATTATGCATATTTCCCAAGCAGTAATGTTTCATGGAGTTATTGATTGGTTTTTAATACTTATGTTTCATGGCCATACTATATATAATGTTTGAGGGGCATTTTATTTCATTACTCCTTTCACTCTTGAGATCAGGAAGATCTTTCTTCAATGCTTGTAGGACTTGGAATGCCTTGTTTATACGTGTGATTTAGTTGGTGCATTATTGGTCACGCTATTTCTTTGGTAGAATGAGTTGAGAGTTTTAGTTACTTCTCTGGAAGATGAGAGTCTATCAATTGAATGTGTGTCTCTATTTTCTGTGTTATGGTGGGTCTCTTGCATATATCTTTCAATTGCTTTGGAAGTTGCTTGCATCTATGTGCGTATTTTGTAACTATCTTTGTGAAAAAGAAATTTGATTGCATTTTGCAACAGTGATTATAGAGAAATGAACCATTCATATTATTTTAGTGCAGCTACCGCTATCTTGTGTTGTTTGCATTACTTAAAATGTGTCAATAATTCGAATGGTATTAGCAATTGATGGTTGTTTTTGTAGCCTGATATGGCTGTTCTCAACTTGATATCGAAGTAACAATTCTGGCTGAACCCACCCAGTCTAGATTAGTTTATCAGTATGGTGAACGAAAGGGAATGGGCTTGATTGTGGTTTAAAGGCGTCGCTATAAATTTGAGCAGTCCCGGATTTTTAAGAAGCAATATCCATCTGGCCACTTGCAGCGAGGCACCTCATCAATTTAAACTTAGGGTGCGTTGGATGCTGCTGATGGCTGGTGGATATTCAACTCAACTCAACTAAGCCTTTATTTCAAAAATTTGGGGTCGGCTATATGGATTCGCTTTCTCCTCTCTGAACGATTTTGGGTTAAATTCTCAGAAATATGTAATGCTTCTAGGTCACGTTGTACTACTCTCCTCCAAGTCAATTTAGGTCTATCCTTTTTTTCTTTCTATCCTCTAACCTAAGGTGCTCTACTTGTCTAACTGGAGCCTTCGTATGTCTATGCTTCATATGATCAAACCACCTCAATCTACATTCTCTTAACTTATCTTTAATTGGCACCACTCCTACCTTTTTTCTAATACTCTCATTACTGACTTTATCTAGTCTAGTATGGCCACTCATTCACCTTAACATTCTCATATCTGTAATTCTTATTTTAGATGCATATGACTCTTTCAGTGTCCAACACTCACTACCATATAATATAGCCGGTTGTATGGTTGTACGGTAAAATTTTCCTTTCAATTTAAAATTAAAACAGCTGATGGATATTCAAGCAGTTGAATTAAAATTAAAGTATTTGGTAAAACTTTAAAAAATTAGCTGATAGCTGAAAGCAGCTGGTAAGATACTTATCAGCTGTAGATTCTATCGGTTTTAAAATAGGAGCTGTTTAGAACTGTTTTTTATATTTTTTTATTTTTTAACTAAAATATTTCTACTCTAATATTTATGCAGTGTCATCCATTGTATTATCTTTTTGCTTCTATTTGAATTAAAATATCGATTTCTTTTCAATTTGTCATCTTCTTTATTTTATCTTCTTGCTCCTATTTCGATCAAAACTGTGATTTCTTTTCAATTTCTATGTCATCATTGTGTCTCCTTCTTGAGCTTATCAATTGAAATTTTAATTTCTTCTCAAGTTAGAATTAATTTATGACATTAAAATGCATCAGATTATTCCTTGTTGAGTTAATAAGGTATGATTTTCTGATTTTTAATTCTATTTATACTACTTTGGTGTCTCTTTTTTGGTTTTGAATTTAATTTGATTCTAATAATATGTGATCGCACTGCTCATGAACAAAGAGTGAAAGTTAAGAACTCTAAACTCAAATTATGAACTCACACGTTATGATTTCAGTTTAGCTACTCTCGCTCTCTCTCTCTGTCTGTCTCTCTCTCTCTCTCTCTCTCAATATCTATATATATATATATATATATATATATATATATATATAGTAGTTATTTTGTTGACTTTTTTTCATTGTGAGGTGAACAGGAGAAAAATAAATTGAGTTTTTTTATTGTGAGGTGAATAAGAGGAAAATAAATTGCAGTTAAGTTTTATATATATATACACGTGTGTGTGTGTGTGTGTTCGTGAATGTTTCATAAAATTCCATTTATGAGTGAATGTTCCATTTGAGCGATTAGATAAAAGATTAAATTTTATACCATAAAATATATTTCGTGATGTAGATGACATTAAATATAAAAAAGTCATTAAAAAAGTGAAGCACTTTAAATGAATGCATTATTTGATCAAATCGCTCTTAATTTAATATTTGCTCTTAGTTTAATATTGATAAACAATAATTATTAATTTTTTTAAATAAATATTATTTATTATAATTTCAAATATATTTTACTTTAAAATATTTAATTTTTGTTTATATATTTTAATAATAATTAAATTTATTAAAATAATAAATTAATAATTATATAATTATTTTAATAATAAAATAAATTATATAATATACATTTTTATTGATATTTTACATATAAATAATAACAATTAATATAATTTTATCAAATACTCAATATCAATTCGTTATTGTCAATTATTAACCATCAAATTAACAGAAACTAATAATTAAATCAAATAGTCCTCGGAAGCATCGCTTAAAGTACGCATCTAGGTATTTAAATACCGCGCAGCTAGCGTTACAAAGCTAAACTATCTTTACCGTGTCTTGTCCAAAAAAAAAAAAAAAAAAAGCCTTCTTTAACGTGGTCTTGCAGATCGTGCTTGCCCTTTTGGTGTCGGTGCTTTTTATAGCTTTTAGAATATGGTGAAACGAAATAGCGTGCACCAAGACGACAATGCTGAAGAGTGAAGAGCAAATGAGAGGCCCTGTCCCTTGTATCTCTATCTCTACGTATAAATTCCAATTGGCAGAATTAATCTCTCTCTCTCTCTAGTCCCTAAAGAGAGATTCCCTCTCGAGTTTAATTCTCTTTTGAGGCACTGTCCTCTTCCTTTGCTGTGCCAGTTAGCCATTGTTCCATCCGAGCAGTGGATGCCTTCTGTAGGTCTGTCACTCCCCTAGCCTTTAAGAATGGTTTAATATAGCTTTTGCTCTCTGTTTTGACTTGTAGGGTTAGGCTTCACAATTAGGGAATCTTGAGACTCTGTTGAGCAGCACCCCACCATTTCGCCATTGGGCTCTGCGTGTGTGTTAGGTGGTGGTTTTTCTTGTGTTTAGGCAATTTTTAGCTCGCGGAGTTCTCTGCTTGTTGGCTTGGCACCTCCAAGGATG
This sequence comes from Hevea brasiliensis, assembly GCF_030052815.1. Taxonomy (NCBI): domain Eukaryota; kingdom Viridiplantae; phylum Streptophyta; class Magnoliopsida; order Malpighiales; family Euphorbiaceae; genus Hevea; species Hevea brasiliensis. Next base: position 112,384,955 of record NC_079495.1, read on the forward strand.
TTCAAGGCGTCACTCGGTTTGGCTCTAGTCCCTCAACGCCAACAAGAAACTGAGAAGGCCAGGAGCTCTGTCTGGCCCCGCTAAGTTTGGGCTTCGTACCTTCTCTTCCCATTGACAACTGTTAACAGGAACTCTTCTTGGCCTCGGTTTGGGCTGTTAGCTTTTGTTCCTAATAGCAAGAGCACCTTTTCCGTGCATCATCAGTGATTTACGTCGCCCATGGTAGATGGAAAGGTAGATGCTGCAAGTGGCAAGTTTGGCGCTACAGCTGTTATGGCATCTTGGTTGTTGTTTCATGGGTTGGATCCTTTAGCCTAGGGCTTCAGTTTGCTGAGTTTAGGCCTGGTTTTATTTGTTTGGGCTTGAGGTTGTCGGAATTGGTTAGGTTCTGTAAATTACCGGTTTGGATCTGTAGGCTTTTGCCTGCCTTTGAATGAAATTATCCTCTCTTTCTATTAAAAAAAAAAAAAAAAAAAGAAATCTAACAGGGGAATAGCACAGCAGTTGTTGGTTCTTGTTGCGACGATTGGGAACACATCGAATTATTGGATCAATCTATGTTGATAGGGGAGTTGACCCAATGGTAAATGTTTTAGTTTTATGTAAAATTAGAAAATACTATATTTAAAGTGATAATAAGTCAATTAAACTAAACAAATAAATATATCATTATTACTACTAAAAATACTTTAAAAAATTATTTGAAAGAAAAAATTATTATTTAGTTTATATATCTTAATAAAATTAATTACATTTTAAAAAATATATTATTTCATTTTTATATTTTATTTTTCTTACCCTCTCATATTTCTCTTTTATAATCACTCTTTTTTCTTTTTCTATATTTTTCATCTTTTTATCTTTTTCTATATTTTTCATCTTTTTATAAAAAATTATAAACAGTTTAAGTAAAAGTTAATGATTTTTCTTAAATTTTTAAGTAATTAAAAAAATTATTTTATAATATAAAAATAATGTCTAAAAAAATATTTAAATAATTTAAACAAAATATAAATTTAGATTTAGTATTTGAATAGTATGATTTTTATTTTTATTAAAGAATATATTTTTAAAATATTTTATTTTTTAAAATATAAATATTGATTAATTAATTTTATTAAAATAAAAAGATTATATATATATATATATATAAAGAAATGACAGGTCATGAGTTGTGGATAGCTGCGTCCTAGTATATCCTAGAGACAAGAAGACATAATTTCATGCTAATTTATAGATGGATGCAGCGATCCACAACTCATGAGCTGTCCTTTTATATATATATAAAGAAAACTTTCCGATATTCAAAATGATAATCATTATTGGTTTACATATCAACCACTCGGGGATTAATTAAATACAAAAATTTAAAGGATATGCTGCCCGGCAGATAGTAAGTTGCCATTGAAACGCTTCTCTTCTTTTTTTAATCAAATCCATTTAGCTGTCGGATTTTGCAATGTGCTGACGTCTTACATATGCAAAAATTATATTAATGCAATGCGGGAAGGAGTTGTTCACTTCCATCTAAATGCAACCCAAAGCAAATTTTATTTCAACCATCTCTATTCATTTCAACAAGAAATTAATTCAATTACGCAAATATCATTTGTATAAATTTCCATTTCCATTTCATTTCTTTTTATGTTAATTAAGGATTTGGTTACTGAAATTTAATTACAATTCCAATTGGATCCATGTGCAAAAAGTGGTTCTATTGATTGAAATTTAGAATTTTATAAAAATTTAATATAATTCTTTTTTTTTTTAATTTTCATGTTTGGGTAAAAATTTATTTTTTTAATTTAAAAAATTTTGGTTTTAAAAAAATTAAAAATAAATATAATTATACAAAAATTTATTATTATTATTATTTTTTTAACAAAGCATCATGTTCTGTTTTTTTTTTTTTTCCTTTTTTTTTTTCAAAGGCTTGTTCAGGGTTAAATGGCTAAGAGAAGATAACAAGTATTTGAGGTCGGAAAAGAAGTCTATACACTTAAATTTGCCTTTTCAACCATATATATGACCCAGTAAAATGACTGAAAATGGTCAAAAAGAAGAGATGAAGCCTATCCGAGTCATAGTCATCTTATTAAAGGAGGAATACTATACACAATATATAGACACAGTGAGGGGAAACTGGGTAGCGTTGATTTGGTCTTCCTGGAACGACTCTGAAACCTCTCTCTCTTTCTCTGCCGTGTAGAGTCGATGAGCCATAAGCGCGGCTTCTGTGAAGGAGCAGAGCCCACATTTTCATGTTGAGCAAGTTGCTTAGAAGTTACAGATATGGAATCATTCACTTCTCTAGAGTTGCCATCATTGACTGTCCCTCTCCCTACCTTTTTAAATTCACAGATTATCATCTAGCTTTTTGGCTTTTGCTTCTCTCTATCGTGTCAACCCAGCCCTTCCTCTTTACTAGTTTTTATTTGATTTCCTAGCTATAACAGGAGTTTCAATCATCTTTAATAAGCCAAAGATGCGAAACAACAGCGTTAAGGCAAAGGCAATGGCAGGCAGTGCATGCACTTGTTTTCTGTTTCCTGCTTCTTCTCTTTGCCAGTGACTAAACCGCCCATACCCAGGATTATATATAGGATATATATACACATCATGTCATCTCTTTCAGCGAGAACAGGCAGACACAAACAACGTTTCCAGGATCAACTTAGGCTTGTAGCTGGGTATGTGTGTACATTTCAGTACTTCTTTCTGATTTTTTTTTTTTAATTTTCAATTAGAATTTTCCTGTAATTAATCAGGGTTTATGTGCATGTCATTAGTTGCTAGCTTTTGATTCCGCCGATACCATGCAGCAGATTTTCCTTGCTTCTTTTCCTTTAAGGGTAGGTAATTATAATATATAATCTAAAACCTGTAGAGTACTTAGCTAACTAGGGTTTGCTCTTCAGTGTTCTGACAAGCGTTACAGCTTTAAGCAGGAAAGCAACTAGAGCTTATTTACTACTGTGTGTGATAGAGAAGATGTTCTTATTCACTATTTTCTGCCCTTCCTTGTTTTATTTTTTTATTTTTTCGATTGTTTAGTGATAAACATAGACTGACCTGACCCCAGATATTGACTCAGTTGTTAGTTGTTATATAAACATATTTATTTTTCTCTGTGCTTTTATACCTAGAAATTAAATATCCAAAAAAAAAAAAAAGATGTCGCTCGTTTTCCTCATTAATAATGACATATTGGTTAGGTAGGTTGGGCCTATGCAGATGGAATTTATTTATTGTAATTTCTTCCCTTTCCACATTTTCCTTTCACCTTCCACAATTCATTGTCATCTTCTTTTACTTTAGTTGCATGATTGAGCTTGAGCGGCGCTCAGGGATCAGATTGTGGCTTCTTTTGTTTTCTTGGACGCTTTTGGTACATACTGCAGCAGGCGTGCTGCTATAAAATTCTTCATTTTATGTAAGAATAGATAATTAATATTTCACAAATTACAACTAAGGAATCATGGAAATTTCTATTTTCTTTAATAATTTAAATGGCTGTATATGATTAGTGATTGATTATGATCATTTCAGCCTTAGTTTTCTAAGAAGTTCGACTCTGCAGAAATATATCTATTTTGCCATCAAAGATTTGGTTGCAAGGAAATACAAAATTAAGGGCAACTTTTATTTAATTACTTATCTTTATAAGTACCTATGAAGTAACTTTGATAATGAATATATAGAACTTGATAACCAAATTACATAACGTCAGTCTGCTTGGCAAAAAAATGTTTGTGAGCCAAATACTAAAATATACTATGTACTAGCTAACAGATAACTTCCTATAGAGCAACTAATTTTCTAAAATGTAGACATATTTGAACCAAACAATGGATTTTGTTCTTAATTATCAAGTTTTTGATACCTGGAAAGTTTACATACCATACTAGTCTTGCAATCAGATGGTTCAATTATGGTAATTATAACTGACCTGGTGAAGAACTACCTAAGAGCTTGTCTCAAAATATTAAGATATAATATTAAACCTTGATCTGTTATGTATTTTTCCAAGGTGGGATGTAACCCTTAACTGCTTTAACTTAAACATCTATGGATTTTCCGTAAAGGAGGCTGCATTTGAGAAATTTATTAGCCTTTGCCTATGGGCATACATGCAGGTGACACTTTGATAGCTCATATATAAGAAGCAATGGAGCACTGGCATTTCACACTGTTTGGGATAGATATTAGACATTTTACCAGTTAAATTTGTGCCTTTTTTGTATTATTAATGCTTACGTTTCCTGATTTGATTTCTTATGTGGATTCTATATTTGATTTACCCTTTGTGTGCAAAAATATAGGTGTATTCCTTATAAACTTAACATGAACGTTGAGGAAAAAAACTGTAGAGTGGAGGATAGTGTACTTGTCCTCATGATCTCGACTCCAAATCGTGACGATCTTGTGTTTCCAAAGGTATAGAAATCTTCCTGCTGGTTTGTTTCTTCCAGATTTGGCGCAGACATTGTTGACATTTGTATAGTAGGTGCAGAGTATATTGCAAATAAATGCATTTTGTGCAGTGAAAATTGATGCCATTGTTTTATTTTTCCAGGGTGGGTGGGAAGATGATGAGACCCTTTATCAAGCCGCATGTCGAGAGGCCTTGGAGGAAGCAGGAGTTACAGGACTACTTGGTGTAAGTGACTTTACTCTGCTTGGGATTTGCACTATTTCTCCTGCATGCTATGCTTAACGCTAGCTGGTAGCTATCAATAAGAAGAAAAAGAAAAGAACTATTTGTTAATTGTCTAAGTCTTCTTGAAATTGAATTCTTCTGATTTGTTCTTCTTTTTATGTAAACTATTTCTAATTGCATTCACTTCTGCTCAGTGAGATCAAATCCTTTAGCTGCAGATTGAAGTCCTGAGTGCTTTGAGTTATTTAGATGTTGCTTTGTTTTGAACCATAGGAAAATCCATTAGGAGTTTGGGAGTTTCGAAGCAAGAGCAGCCAGAATAGTTGCAGCTCGGTAGGAGGCTGTAAAGGGTATATGTTTGCATTGGAAGTGACTGAAGAGCTTGACCACTGGCCAGGACAGGCTAATTACAATAGAAAATGGGTTAGTACTCACTCATTAGTATTTTTCCTCTCTCTCTCTCTCTCTATATATATATATATATATGAAACATCCATGTGGCTAGATGGCTTGTTTGTGTGGTCAATTTCAGCTTACTACAGAGGAAGCATTTAAATTCTGCCGTTATGACTGGATGAGAGAAGCTCTTAAAAATTTTCTGGCGGGTATCCCCAAGTACAGTACACACGGGAAAAAGGAAGAGGTGGCAGAGAGTACTCAAATGGCGTCTTCAGGTTGCTTTGTAAAGCCACCTGGTGGTGTTCAGAACCTTGAAGAATCATCTACCAAGCCTTGTTTAATGACCACCTACAATCAAATGTTAAAACTGTAGGTCATTTTCCAGTTCTGTAAAGCTTGGACAATTTGTACAGAATTCTCCAATCAAATTAATGGATAAATATCTGATTCTTTTCTGGAGAAAATGATAATGTATTACTTGTGCTGGTGCTGCTATGGTCTTTCAATCTCTCCCTCCCTTTTCTAATTCAATCCCTAACACATATTCCTTCTAAAAATTTTCCATATATCAAAAGAAAAACAAAATCCTAATGAATTCCACAGTAATGGGCATTTTTACAGCACTCCAAATGTATCGAAAGTTGAATTCTTATAACTGGAACTTGATTAGGCCAATATTTGCTTTTGCTGCAGAAATGATCAGACCATTCATCTCAGAATTGTTGGGCCAATGCAGCAAGAAGGATACCAACACAGAGTTCTATGCAATGCTCTGTTGCGACTTATCGAAATAGAATTAAGTTCCAACTGAATTATTTTAAATTAAAAGTAAAATAAAATCAAAATAGATTAAATTTAAATTAATTAAAATTAACACTGAATTAGAAATCGAACTAAACTAAAAAGAATAAGAATCCTGAAAACTGATTTTAATTTTCTGAATGTTGAAATGAAACGGCCGATTCAGCCATATAGGCTACCAACTCTTGGCTTGGTCCACTTAAGTGCTAATTAAAAACAGCGATTTGCTCTATTCAAAGAGAAGAAAAAGGCGAACCTCCCTCAAATTCTGGGACGTCACATTCATTATTAGAAGCTTATTAATTAATAATAGACGCTCCCTTGAATTAATTATAATGATTTTTGTTGTGGGGTTCGAGACTTTCAACTTTGCTTTCCATTCTTTAATTTCCTGTTGACTACAAAAGTGCAAATCTTTTCCAGTTTCGACGAGAATTCTACAGTTTATAATTTTTTTTTGATAGGATCCACAGTTTATAATTTAAGAAATTTATATTTTATTCTATCACATCGTTGTTCTTAATTAAGAAAAAATATTAAATTAATTTACAAAATACATAAAAAATTTATCTTAAAACCAAGGCCAAATGAGGTGAGGTTCTGCCTTGTATTTTAATGAAATAAAAAATAATAATAAACAGACTGTTTCGTTATGTTGTAGTAAAAAATAATATTACATATTAAAAGAACTTTTGTCAAAATCATGTGATTTACATATATATCTTGGAAGTGGAGATTCATGGGATTGGAAAAGATGGATGTTTTTCAAGTTTTGATACTTGCATTACCTTTGTCTTCATTCCCAACTTTAGTTTTAAATTTTGTATATATGGGAAGAATTTGAGTCATTGGATACCAAATCTCAGTCAAATGAATCGTAGAAAATTTTAGCTCGAGGGAATATCACTCAAGAAGAGCCTCATGTTTCAATATTAATTAGGTAATGAAGAGATAAAGCTCTCGTTTGCCAATTTCCACATTCCCCCCCCAAGTTTTCGAGTTAGGTTAGGTATCTCACCAAGGGGCATGTAGTATTCTACTTGGTTTTATCACTCTATTTAGACTTTGGTAACTCAATTTATTTTTATTTTATTTTCATTAAAAAAAAAAAAAGGAATAAGAACTTTAACTAGAGGTCTATTTTGTCGCAAGTGAGATGCAAAATTCTAATCTCTATCCGCCTGCACATGGGAAGAGGATCTGCTTTTTGCTAGAAATTTAAGTAGAGACATGATACGGCAAAATATATATATATATATATATATATATATATATATATATATATATATATATATATATATATATATATATATATATATATATATATATGGCAATTAATATTTTGAATGCCATTACAATCATCTTTCTCTTTAGGTCTTTACATATGATTCAAGTTTTAACCACCACTAACCTAATCATGTTTAAAAATGACCTTGACTCTTCTTTGTCTTCCTTTCTCCATCACTCTCTCTCGGTTCCATGCTAAGTAATTTTGACTCTTAGTTTAGATAGTCATCAGCACATCAAATGGTTAATATATATCTTCCATCACGATTGTTTTGTTTGTGATCTACAAGTGTAAAAACTAATATAAAGAAAAGAAGCATATGTAATGCCACATGTCTTGGAAAGATTATATAAATTAATTGGGTATGAGTAAGTAATTATTGGTATGGCAAATGTGTACTTATCCTTTCTAAACCAAATCCCAACGCAATATAATCGTCTCTCCGACAATTCATATATGAAATGCGTTGCCAGTTTGCCATATAAATATTATATGTCTCTCCTCATTGCACATTTTTTACCTATTTTGACCAAGTGGGAACTAAATTTTGCAAGGTGCTGAGGGTTTTCTGAGGCCATCTAATATGCTTGCACTAAAGTCATGTCTATATCTTATATTATACATACTAGGGATACAGCACTATATATATATATATATATATATATATATAAACATAACATGCTAAGTGAAAAAATCTAGAAGAAAGGTGATATATAGTATTTCTATAGAGTTAATTGTATTAATTTATGTAAATATTTAGTCTTTTAATTAATTTTAATTACATTTTTATAGTTTATTTAGTTAAAAGTTAATTTCTCTCTTTTAAATTGATATTTGTTCTTTTTAAGAAAATTATAAAGATTGGTGAAAGTTAGAGAGAAGTTAAAAATTGTGCAGAAAATCTCACCCCCAACTATGAGATGCACATGGTCAGCTGTGAGATTGAAGAAACAAGTATGGCCTCTTGTGGGATGAGTGTAGGGCGCATGGCCAGCCATAAGAATGAATGCATCTTACACGCATGGCTAGCTATAAGATAGCCTTTAAGGGCATTTTTCTCACCCAATGGGCTTGTGACACATCACAAAGCAAAGAGGAAGAGTCAAAATTAGAGTTAGTTAGAGATTTTATGAATGGGAAGGGGAGGAGACATTTTTTTGAGAGGTCTCTTAGCACCTAAACACTCCAGAAAATTCATTGGAGAGAAAGAGCAAGAATTTGAAGAGTTTCTTGGAGCATTTGGAGGCTACAGTAAGGGTTGTTCATCAAGCACACTTAGAGTTTATTCTTTTCCTTTCTTTTCTTTTATTTGAACTCATTTGTTAATTTGATGTTTGGATTTACTTTTATTTATTTTGAGTTGATACTTGACATTATGAGTGGCTAAATATTTTAGCTCGAGATTTGATGTAGCTTAACTTGATTTAATCTCTAGATTTTGATCTAATTTTCTTTACTTTGCTAATAGTTGTTATTTTTTAGTTTAATGCTTTCGAGTATTTTAGCCAAATACTTGTGTCACAAGGTGTTTTGCGGTCGCCTGGACGAACACTCACCGAAGTGGGAAAAGTAAGGAGTCGCCACTTTAATTTTAAGGGAAATTAAAGAAAACCATTTGCAAAAGTAAGTTAAAATAAAACTACTTCAAAAACAGAGATTCTAGGTTCGGTCCAGAACCGGGAAGGTGTTAGGCACCCCACCTCGCCCTCAACGAGGATAAGCAGATTTAACTTTACGCTCTTCAGAGATAGGAGGGTTTGACTGGAAATGTTAATCCTTTTGATAAAAGGAATATTTGATTTTTCACTAATCCAGATTACCCAAATACATAAGTAAATCAGACGACCTTAGTAAATTGCGGTTGCATATTAATTTTATTTTAGGGGGGGGATCATCTTACATATTTATTAAAATTTGGTTTGGGAATCGGATAAGAACTCTCCTCCGATCTCCTTTCAAATATTTGATAAAATTTTAAGTTCGAAAATCGAATAAGAACTCTTCTCCGATCTCTTTTTTTTTTAATATTTATTAAGATTTTTAAGTGAGAACCGGATAAGAACTCTCCTCCGATCTCCTTTTTTTTTTAAATATTTATTAAAAATTTTTAAGTGGAAACCGGATAAGAACTCTCCTCCGATCTCCTTTTTTAAATATTTATTAAAAAATTTTAAGTGGAAACCGGATAAGGACTCTCCTCCGATCTCCTTTTTTTTTAAAATATTTATTAAAATTTTTTAAGTGGAAACCGAATAAGAACTCTCCTCCGATCTCCTTTTTTAAATATTCATTAAAATTTTTAAGCTTGAGAATCGGATAAGAACTCTCCTCCGATCTCTCTTTTAAATATTTAGGGGAATTTTGGACAAGGATTGGATAAGAACTCTCATTCGACTTCTATTAAATATTTATGGAAACTCTGGGCGAGGATCGGGTAAGAACTCTTCTCCGACCTCTGTTAAATATTTATGGAAGTTTTGGGCAAGGATCGGGTAAGAACTCTCCTCCGACCTCTATTAAACATTTAAATGGGGACCGGATAAGGACTTTTCAGATCTCTCGAGGTTTAATTACAGCTACGCATCATAAGAACCTGAGACTAAGAGTTCCGGCATTCAAAGATGCCAAGGGTCGGAATAAGGCTTCTTTTAACTAGTTGGTACCTTGTGACTAGACAAAGGATGCCAGACTAAATTTTACCGATCTCCTATGTAATTACCTTACTAGTACCCTTTTTATACATAATCCGTTCTGTTTACTTATCTGAGATTTAGTTTCATTCTGCTTTATGACGTCATACTGAATCACCTTCTATGTTAGCCTAGTGATGCAACTCTATTATTTTCTTGACATATTATTCAGGCCTTCTATTTTAAAGAAGCACTTAAGACACGGCTACCTACATCTTACCGAACTACTTATACGCTACTTGAGATGAGGACTTTCGCATTTAGAAGTAGCAAAGCTTAACAAAAAGAATGGACCGGTTGACAAAGAAAGTAAACTTCGGGAATAACCTTCATTACACCATATAAACTTGGCGAAGATTACAAACATAAAAGTAAAGGGAATGCGTAAAATAAAAAGAGATTTTAGTGAAACGGAGATATAAACACTCACCTGTGAGGAGCCAAATCTACTAAACTAATCGCAGAACGTAATAGGGCCGCAAGCTGTTTAGCTTAAAGGCTGAAGCTCGCCTAGAAACGAAGGATGCTTAGCTACACGGCAGTCAGGTTTAAACAACCAAGTTGAATGGAGTTGAGCTTGGAGAATGAGAATGGAAATAAAGATGACAAAGAACTGAAAGTAAGGGCGTCACAGGATAATGAAAGAACTGAAAATGGAGAGTTCTAGTATTTCAAGAATCCCTTTTGCAAGAAAACACTTCAGAAAACTTGGTTTCAAAAGTTTTTACTTATCAAAAACTTAAAAACAGCAGAGTAACGAACTGAATTAAATTTCAGAGTTCTTCTGCTATAGTAACTATCTCTCTTTTTTTGCCCGTCCATTGAACAGTTTTCATGCAGGTATTTATAGGAACCGGGTGCTTTTCCTGAAGGGTCAGGATCTATTTTGAGGGAAATGGAGGGTCAGGATTTCGAAGGACATGATCTGAGGCTCAGGAATTAAAGAGAATCAGAACGGACGGCCGAGATTTCCTTTCAGAACATTTGTTATTTTCTTCTTTTAATCTGACGGTCCCAAATTCCCTTGTCCGGGGCGATCCGAGGGCTGGGAGTGAAAGGCGCTGATCATGTCGTTTTCTTCTTCGATCCGAGGGCTCCGAGCTCGTCCTTACAAGTAAGATCAACGGTGGAGATTAGGATGTACAACACTGTCATGACATACTCTGGCACTTGTCAGTAATGCGGGTGATTCTGAGGCATGCGGTGAGGATTTCGTCTACGATGCTTTAACTATCTCGGCTCTGATTCTGACAACGGTTATCAAACGTTGTCTTATTCTCTTTGTATTCCGATCTCCTATCCCTTCCGGTCTTTTCAACGTGATCCCTTTTCGATCTCTCTTACCGAGTTCCTCTTTTCCACCGATCTTTAAAGATCGCTCTTATGATGTAATCAGACCTTTAATGTAATCCGATCTCTAGAGATTGCCCAAATGATGTGATTAGACCTTTAATGTAATTCGATCTCCCGAGATCGCCCAAACGATGTAATCAGATCTTTTCGGAAATAAAATTTATTTTGACAACTGTTGTTTGATTATTTTCCAATCCCTGAAGTATTTATCCGATCCGACTCTTAATTTGAATGACACTCATCCGATCTGTAATTCAAAACACCTTAATCTACCGCTCTACAGTTAACCGATCTCTTTATGGAATCTCCGAAATATTCGTGAGACGTGTCGTAATTTGGCGAGTCCCGCTATCCAATGCATTACCTGGAACATTATGAGCATTAAATGCTCGGACGAGTATAAATAGGGGTGGGGTTAGCCAGTTGCTCCTTCATGTCATTTTCAGTCTCTCGCAAACAACCTCCAAATTCTCTCATTTTCTCAAGTTCCTCCAACACCGATCAAGCTCCGGTAAGGGTTTTGATCTTTCTTTTAGTTTAAATTTTCTGTTTCCTTTGAAAATGAGCGGTGCCGAGGGTCAGAGAGCAGTAAGCCCCCCTTCCATTCAGTTCTCGTGGTCGTCCGATGACGTAGAGGTGGTCGGACCAAGCGCGCAGCCTGAACTTCCTAGGGTCTCCATTCCAGCTCGGGGACAACCAGCACCATCAAGGCATGTGCCTTCTTCGGGGAGGGAAAATCTTCCCATGAACGAGCTGCCATCAATCTTGCGAGAACTGACCTGCAGTCGTTCAGCCAGGAGTATAACATCCGGCATGATTCCTACGAATTGATTAAGTGTCACGGCGATCTTCGCGCCGATCACTTCTTCGAGGAGAACGATATGATCGTGGTCTACGAAGAACAATTAAAGGTCGGTCTGCGGTTCCCTTTGGATGACTTCTTCAAGGAAGTTTTGAAATATCACCAAGTGTGCATCGCTCAAGTTCACCCAAACTCGTGGCGGATCTTGGTAGCTTTCCGAGGCCTATGCCGAGCTAAAGGCTCAACCCATGGCTAAGGTGTTCATTTGAACTGCACAGGCTAACTCGTCGTAAGGACGACGAGTATCAGTTCTTCTAGGCGAAACCCCATTGTGGGCTTTTTACCGACCTACCTTCCTCCTTGAAGAATTGGAAGAACCGCTTCTTCATCTTGAGGAGCAAAATTTCGAACGGTTTTGAGGGCTTCCCCAGTTTGGTTGCATCGAGTCCTTTGCTTACGAAGCACATCGCCTAAATAGGGAAGAGGGTGCAATGGTGATGGAGTTGAAGGAACAGCGTCGAGAGAAGTTCTCTTGTTTGGATGCAGTGACGGCCGAGCTACACCATTGGACTATGCAGCTGGTCACCGGTCAAGATTGCGGGCTTTAACTCTCTGATCTCGGCATCGGTATTTTCTATATCTCAGATCTTTGGACCTTAGCGATCTCACTGACCTCTTCTTTGTGCAGGTATGGCGCGGCGAAGCCTCTAGAGGCCGGAGGCGAGAGAGATCTCGGAAAGTACGGAGATGAAGCGCTCAGTGCTTCAAACACAGTCATGAACGGGAAATCAGAAGGCTCGTCTCAACCTTTCGGACCGCCGATCATAGAAGTGATCCGATCTCCTCCTCACCGAGAAGAGCCGCCTCCACCTCCTCCAGTAGCTCCGAGTGCGAAAGGGGTCCTTCCCAGCCTGCCCCAAGGACTCTCTCCCGTGGTGCCCAAGTCTTTGATCCACTCATTGGAGAAGAACCGCGCAGTTCGAGAGAACCCCGGTTTCGCTAAGGTCTTGGCGTCCTCCATCTGTCTTGGGAAGATCGGGACGGTGTCCTCGGACAACCTTGATGACATCGACCGGTCTATGAGCTTGAGCGTGGAGTGCTTGGTGAACCGGACATTGTCAGGAGAAGGCTCATCGCACAGGTATAGAGTCGAGAAGATGGGTCATGAAGTGTCTTCTCTCCGATCCCAACTTTTCGTCAGCTCGGGACTACATATCTCAGTTGAGGGACGATGAAGTTCTATGAGGACAAGCTGGCGAGCAAGCTCATGTTACGCCGGCGAGATCGTGTTCTCGGGAAGTTCAGCGCTCAGGCTGATGAAGCTGCTCAACTCGCTCATCTTCTTTGAGGAGCTCAAGGCGAAAGAAGAAGAAATGGTGGCCGGGTGGCGGCGCCTATGTGAATGCTCATAGAGATCTCTGGTGAGCTCGAAGCGTTATCACGAGGAGGACTTCTCTGGATGGCCAACCTTGCTCCAGGGACGAAGGTGAGGATAGCGAAGGGGAGGCTGAAGGTGAGAGAGAAAATGAGCATGTAGTTCAGGCTGGGGGCGATCCCCCAGCCGAATAACTTGTATAAATTTTGAAATGAAATGCAATGAAAGTTCCCCTTTTTGTTCAATGATTGATTGTGATCGGAAAATTTCTAAATTACTTAAGCACTCGATTGTTTGAACATATTAGAATTACAACTGAAAGTGATTATTAATCTAAGTATAGGAGATCGGAGAACACAATATGCATGAGATCGATTCTGAAAGCAGGACTTAATTAAAATTAGAAATTTAGCTTTGAACACTTAAGATCGGGATCATCTTTAAACCAGTCAAAACCTTTATCATTCTTAAATTTTAAATGAGAGACCGGCAACAAGTGTTATTCTGAAGGCCTTATGTTGGTTCAATTTTATTTGACAAGAAAGATCGGAAATACAATTAAATGATCGGGGGACTCGAGAATCGGTTTGAGGTATCGGTGAGGCTTTAAATGACCTGGAGACTTGGTATTAATTAAATTCTTTTTGTGAGGAGATCGAAAGTGTGGTCGGTTGGTAAAGGGGACTGTATTGGGGATCGGCTTCAAGGTTTATTAATTTGAGGATCGGCCAAAATATGGTGTCGACAATTTGCCCCTCTTTATATAATTTCTATTGAAGGAAAAATTTTCCGTGTAGGAATTATGTAAAGATTCAACCCATATTTTGGACGATTTAAAATTTGAAATTTGAAATTAAAGTCAGGAGGCTAAAATCCACTTGGTGAAACCTTGAGGTTGGTCACAGGAAATTAAAATCTTTGGAAAATTAAAATCAACTTAGATCAAGGAACCAGAGGTTGATAACAAGAAAAGGAAATTAAAATCAACTTAGATCAAGGAACTAGAGGTTGATAGCGGGAAATTTAAATGCATGAAATTAAAATCAACTTAGATCAAGGAACGGAGGTTGATAAAGGAAATTTAAATGCATGAAATTAAAATCAACTTAGATCAAGGAACCGAGAGGTTGATAACGGAAATTTAAATGCATGAAATTAAAATCAACTTAGATCAAGGAACTAGAGGTTGATAACAGGAAATTTAAATGCATGAAATTAAAATCAACTTAGATCAAGGAACCAGAGGTTGATAAAAGGAAATTTAAATGCATGAAATTAAAATCAACTTAGATCAAGGAACCAGAGGTTGATAACAGGAAATTTAAATGCATGAAATTAAAATCAACTTAGATCAAGGAACCAGAGGTTGATAACAGGAAATTTAAATTGCGGGAAATTAAAATCAACTTAGTTCAAGGAACCAGAGGTTGATAATAGGGAATTTAAATGCATGAAATTAAAATCAACTTAGATCAAGGAACAAGAGGTTGATAACAAGAAATTTAAATGCATGAAATTAAAATCAACTTAGATCAAGGAACAAGAGGTTGATAACAGGAAATTTAAATGCATGAAATTAAAATCAACTTAGATCAAGGAACCAGAGGTTGATAACAGGAAATTTAAATGCAGCTTACAAGGCAAACCTAATCTCGACACAAGAAGTTCTTCCCCGATGAAGTGTACTTAACAGGATTCCGAAAGCAGATGATTAATGGAAGACAAGTTACAAGACTTGGCCTACGACCTCATTTCTTCGGATGCCCCTTGACTTTCTTCTTATTTTGCGAAAAGCGCCCTTGCGGGTTTTCACTTTCCCTTCGTCCTTTTGACTAGAAGCGCCCTTCCAGGTTTTCACCTCTAGTTTTTTTTTTTTTTTTGGCCATTTCCTGCAAATCTCATAGTAAAGTACGTGAGGTTATCAATTTCAAATCCAAATCTTATAGCAAAATTTTAAATGATTAATAGCGCATTAGATAAAAGATTAAAAAAAAAGACAATGTTAAGGAAGGAAAGATAGAAGCAAAGAGATAGGAAAATATGACTTTATGGCTTTAGAAACAAAGGTACAGTGTCAGAGGAGAAGGGTACAAAGACAGATCTCACATATTTCTTGTAGTTAGCTTTGAAGTCTTTTAACTGCCATCATTTCAAGTATTCTGAAGCCTTATGCCACGACGGTTTATCTCCATCCTCGGTTTCATGCCCCGTTCCTTATTTCTCCCTTTTGGTTCTTGGGATGCCCTTTCGGGTTTTCAACCCTAGATTTTTTTTTTTTTTTTTTCAGGACGCTCTTTCGGGTTTTCGTCCTTCACTCATTTTACTGAAAGCGCCCTTCAAGGGTTTTCGCCTTTTTTCACACATTTTGCTAGGAGCGCCCTTTCGGGTTTTCACTCCTACTCTTTTTTTTAAGCATAGTATCTCTTAACGGCGTCAGTATTCACAGGTCTTGGAAATTCTTCGCCGTCCATGTGGGTTAAGATCAGGGCCCCACCAGAAAATGCCTTTTTAACCACATAGGGTCCCTCGTAGGTTGGTGACCATTTACCTCGAGGATCATTTTGATTCGGGAGAACTTTCTTCAGAACTAGGTCCCCGGGTTGAAATTCGCGAGGGTGAACACTTTTGTTAAATGCCCTAGCCATTCTTCTCTGGTACAACTGCCCATGACATGCTGCTGCTAGCCTCTTCTCATCTAGCAAATTTAACTGGTCCAACCTTGACTGGACCCATTCTGACTCATCAATCTCTGATTCCTTTAGAATTCTTAGAGAAGGAATCTCTACCTCAATAGGTAATACTGCTTCCATCCCGTAAACCAGTGAGTATGGAGTTGCACCAATTGAGGTCCTTACAGAAGTCCGGTATGCGTGAAGAGCGTAGGGAAGCATATCATGCCAATCCTTATACGTGACTGTCATTTTCTGAATTATCCTCTTGAGATTTTTGTTTGTGGCTTCCACTGCTCCATTCATCTGGGGACGGTATGGGGAGGAATTAAGATGTCGAATCTTGTATTGATCACATAACTTCTGAATCTTTGGGCCATTCAAGTTCTGGGCGTTGTCAGTGACGATTTCATTGGGGAGACCGTGCCGGCAGATAATATAATTTCTGAGGAATTTGAGAAATGTGTTCTGCGTAATGTGAGCATATGATGTCGCTTCGACCCATTTAGAAAAATAGTCGATTGCTACTAGGATAAACCTGTGCCCATTGGATGCCTTAGGGTTGATGGGACCAATCACATCAATGCCCCACATTACGAAAGGCCATGGTGAAACGAGATTGAATAGTTGGTGAGGCGGAACATTTATCGGATCCGCGTAGATTTGACACTTATGACACTTTCGGAAATACTCGACGCAGTCCTTTTCCATAGTAGTCCAAAAATATCCCCGTCTCATGATTTGCTTAGCCATCATATGTCCATTGGCATGGGTTGCACAGTTTCCCTCATGAGTCTCTAAAAGGATTCTCTTTGCCTCCTTCACATCCACACATCACAGCAATTCTCCGTTAGAGCTCCTTTTGTATAAGGTTTCTCCACTGGGGAAGTATCCCAATGCTAATCTCCGAATCATCCTCTTTTCGTTTTTGCTTGCCCCTGAAGGGAATTCTTTGGTTCGGATGTAGAGCAAGATGTCATAGTACCAAGGTTTACCATCAGGTTCTTCTTCGATCATGAAGCAGTAAGCCGGCTCACTTCTTGCTTTAATCTTTAACACCTGAGTCGTTTGCCCTTCTTCCATTTGAGCCATAACAGCCAGGGTGGCTAAGGCATCTGCAAATTGATTTTTATCTCGACTAAGGTGAGTGAAAGAGATTTCTTCGAATTTCTTAATCAGCTCCAGTAAGTACTTCTAATATGGGATTAGCTTCGGATCCTTAGTTTGCCATTCTCCCTTGACTTGGTA
The DNA here is from genome assembly GCF_030052815.1 of Hevea brasiliensis. Lineage (NCBI taxonomy): Eukaryota > Viridiplantae > Streptophyta > Magnoliopsida > Malpighiales > Euphorbiaceae > Hevea > Hevea brasiliensis. The sequence goes on from NC_079495.1 coordinate 112,402,240, forward strand.
AATGATCAGAGCTGAGTCTCCATACACCTCCAACTTTTTGATTTTCATTTCGATAGCAGCTTGTAGACCCATTACACAAGCTTCATATTCTGCGATGTTGTTGGTGCAGTCAAATCTCAACTTGATAGCTATCGGAAAGTGTTTCCCATCTGGAGATACTAATACAGCTCCGATTCCATTACCGGACAAATTGACGACTCCGTCGAAATACATTTCCCAAACATCAGCTGGCTCTTCTTCTCCGCAGTCTACTTCATTAATATGCTCATCAGGGAACTCAAAATCCAGAGCTTCATAATCCTGGATAGGGTTTTCTGCTAAGAGATCAGCGATCACGCTACCTTTCACCGCTTTTCGGGTCATATAGACAATATCATATTGGGATAGTATGACCTGCCATTTGGCTATTCTTCCTGGCACGAATGGGCTGTCGAATACATACTTGATAGGATCCATTCTGGAAATGAGCCATGTCTTGTGATTCAACATGTAGTGCTTAAGGCGATTCATTTGTCGAGCTAGTCTGC